>NC_143043.1:36927446-36972446 GCF_057628025.1 Oncorhynchus mykiss
GGGTGGATAGAGAGATAGGAGCACCACAGTGGGCCGGGACATCTTAGGGGGAGGATAGAGAGATAGGAGCACCACAGTGGACCTGAAGGTCTTAGGGGGTGGATAGAGAGATAGGAGCACCACAGTGGGCCTGAAGGTCTTAGGGGGTGGATAGAGAGATAGGAGCACCACAGTGGACCTGAAGGTCTTAGGGGGTGGATAGAGAGATAGGAGCACCACAGTGGGCCGGGACATCTTAGGGGGAGGATAGAGAGATAGGAGCACCACAGTGGACCTGAAGGTCTTAGGGGGTGGATAGAGAGATAGGAGCACCACAGTGGGCCTGAAGGTCTTAGGGGGTGGATAGAGAGATAGGAGCACCACAGTGGACCTGAAGGTCTTAGGGGGTGGATAGAGAGATAGGAGCACCACAGTGGACCTGAAGGTCTTAGGGGGTGGATAGAGAGATAGGAGCACCACAGTGGACCCTTAGTTCTTAGGAGCACCACAGTGGACCCTAGGGTCTTAGGAGCACCACAGTGGACCCTAAGGACTTAGGGGGTGGATAGAGAGATAGGAGCACCACAGTGGGCCTGAAGGTCTTAGAGGGTGGATAGAGAGATAGGAGCACCACAGTGGACCTGAAGGTCTTAGAGGGTGGATAGAGAGATAGGAGCACCACAGTGGGCCTGAAGGTCTTAGGGGGTGGATAGAGAGATAGGAGCACCACAGTGGGCCGGGACATCTTAGGGGGAGGATAGAGAGATAGGAGCACCACAGTGGACCTGAAGGTCTTAGGGGGTGGATAGTGAGATAGGAGCACCACAGTGGGCCTGAAGGTCTTAGGGGGTGGATAGAGAGATAGGAGCACCACAGTGGGCCGGGACATCTTAGGGGGAGGATAGAGAGATAGGAGCACCACAGTGGACCTGAAGGTCTTAGGGGGTGGATAGTGAGATAGGAGCACCACAGTGGGCCTGAAGGTCTTAGGGGGTGGATAGTGAGATAGGAGCACCACAGTGGGCCGGGACATCTTAGGGGGAGGATAGAGAGATAGGAGCACCACAGTGGGCCGGGACATCTTAGGGGGAGGATAGAGAGATAGGAGCACCACAGTGGACCTGAAGGTCTTAGGGGGTGGATAGTGAGATAGGAGCACCACAGTGGGCCTGAAGGTCTTAGGGGGTGGATAGTGAGATAGGAGCACCACAGTGGGCCGGGACATCTTAGGGGGAGGATAGAGAGATAGGAGCACCACAGTGGGCCTGAAGGTCTTAGGGGTGGATAGAGAGATAGGAGCACCACAGTGGACCCTAGGGTCTTAGGGGGTGGATAGCGAGATAGGAGCACCACAGTGGACCTGAAGGTCTTAGGGGGTGGATAGAGAGATAGGAGCACCACAGTGGGCCTGAAGGTCTTAGAGGGTGGATAGCGAGATAGGAGCACCACAGTGGACCTGAAGGTCTTAGGGGGTGGATAGAGAGATAGGAGCACCACAGTGGGCCTGAAGGTCTTAGGGGGTGGATAGAGAGATAGGAGCACCACAGTGGGCCGGGACATCTTAGGGGGAGGATAGAGAGATAGGAGCACCACAGTGGACCTGAAGGTCTTAGGGGGTGGATAGTGAGATAGGAGCACCACAGTGGGCCGGGACATCTTAGGGGGTGGATAGAGAGATAGGAGCACCACAGTGGACCTGAAGGTATTAGGGGGTGGATAGAGAGATAGGAGCACCACAGTGGGCCTGAAGGTCTTAGGGGGTGGATAGAGAGATAGGAGCACCACAGTGGACCTGAAGGTCTTAGGGGGTGGATAGAGAGATAGGAGCACCACAGTGGACCTGAAGGTCTTAGGGGGTGGATAGAGAGATAGGAGCACCACAGTGGACCTGAAGGTCTTAGGGGGTGGATAGTGAGATAGGAGCACCACAGTGGACCTGAAGGTCTTAGGGGGTGGATAGTGAGATAGGAGCACCACAGTGGACCTGAAGGTCTTAGGGGGTGGATAGTGAGATAGGAGCACCACAGTGGACCTGAAGGTCTTAGGGGGTGGATAGTGAGATAGGAGCACCACAGTGGGCCGGGACATCTTAGGGGGTGGATAGAGAGATAGGAGCACCACAGTGGACCTGAAGGTCTTAGGGGGTGGATAGAGAGATAGGAGCACCACAGTGGGCCTGAAGGTCTTAGGGGGTGGATAGTGAGATAGGAGCACCACAGTGGGCCGGGACATCTTAGGGGGTGGATAGAGAGATAGGAGCACCACAGTGGACCTGAAGGTCTTAGGGGGTGGATAGAGAGATAGGAGCACCACAGTGGGCCGGGACATCTTAGGGGGTGGATAGAGAGATAGGAGCACCACAGTGGACCCTAGGGTCTTAGGGGGTGGATAGCGAGATAGGAGCACCACAGTGGGCCTGAAGGTCTTAGGGGGTGGATAGAGAGATAGGAGCACCACAGTGGGCCTGAAGGTCTTAGGGGGTGGATAGAGAGATAAGAGCACCACAGTGGACCTGAAGGTCTTAGAGGGTGGATAGAGAGATAGGAGCACCACAGTGGACCTGAAGGTCTTAGAGGGTGGATAGAGAGATAGGAGCACCACAGTGGACCCTAGGGTCTTAGGGGGTGGATAGCGAGATAGGAGCACCACAGTGGGCCTGAAGGTCTTAGGGGGTGGATAGAGAGATAGGAGCACCACAGTGGGCCTGAAGGTCTTAGAGGGTGGATAGAGAGATAGGAGCACCACAGTGGACCTGAAGGTCTTAGGGGGTGGATAGAGAGATAGGAGCACTGCTGTACCTTCCTGAGCTTCTCTCCTCTCCCCATCCCCCATGACATCATCTCTCCCTGGGACCTGGATGTTGGTCCTCTCTGTCTGCACCTCCTCCTGGATTGTTGCTTGTTCCTTTCCTTTTGAACCTTTGACCCCGGGTGCGTCCACAAAACCCTGGTGATCACAATGTAATGTAAGAGCAGATAGCTGGGCGGCTGGCTGAGGGTCTGGGTCCGGGGTCAAAGTGGGAGTCTGTCAGAGCAGAGGCTGAGGGGCCATAGGGCTCATTAGCGGGTCGAAGTCAGGACCTTCAGGGACCAACCACCAGGGATTAGAGTAATGAGGGGGATAATGGAGACCATGAGGGGATGAGGGGTTCAGCGTGCTGCCTCTCCCAATCGATCCCTGGGTCTCCACCAGGCTCCAGGAAGGCCCAGGAGGGAACACTCCCTAATTCTGCCTAATTATGATTGAGTGTGGAAACTCAGTAGCTCAGTGGCTAGGTGCTTAGTGGAGGGCAGGGGGAGAGAGAGGACAGGGGGAGCACAGAGATCGTGAGGGCAGGGGGAGAGAGAGGACAGGGGGAGCACAGAGAGCGTGAGGGCGGGGAGAGAGAGATAGAGGGCAGGGGGAGCACAGAGAGCGTGAGGGCGGGGAGAGAGATAGAGGGCAGGGGGAGCACAGAGAGCGTGAGGGCGGGGAGAGAAAGATAGAGGACAGAGGGAGCACAGAGAGCGTGAGGGCGGGGAGAGAGAGATAGAGGACGGGGGAGCACAGAGAGCGTGAGGGCGGGGAGAGAGAGATAGAGGGCAGGGGAAGCACAGAGAGGGCGAGAGATGGCATGGGGAGAGAGAGCGAGAGGGCAGGGGGAGGAACGGGAGAGAGAGGGCAGGGGGAGCACAGGGAGAGACAGGGCAGGAGTGGGCACAGAGAGAGAGAGAGAGAGGACAGGGAGAGAGAGGGCAGGGGGAGGAGGGCAGAGAGAGGGAGAGAGAGGGCAGGGGGAGGGCAGGGAGAGAGATGGCAGGGGGAGCACAGGGAGAGACAGGGCAGGAGTGGGCACAGAGAGAGAGAGAGAGAGAGGACAGGGGTAGAGAGAGAGGCCAGGGGGGGAGCACAGAGAGAGAGAGGGCAGGGGGAGAGAGAGAGAGAGAGAGAGAGAGAGAGAGAGAGAGAGAGAGAGAGATGGGGGAGAAAGAGAGGGCAGGTAGAGAGAGAGAGAGAGAGAGAGAGGGCAGGGGGAGAGAGAGAGGGAGAGAGCAGGGGGAGAAAGAGAGGGCAGGTGGAGAGTGAGAGAGGGCAGGTGGAGAGTGAGAGAGGGCAGGGGGAGCACAGAGAGAGAGAGAGCAGGGGGAGAGAGAGGGGGGAGCACACATAGAGGGAGCAGGGGGAGAAAGAGAGAGAGAGCAGGGGGAGAAAGAGAGGGCAGGTGGAGAGAGAGCGAGAGGGCAGGGGGAGGACAGGGAGAGAGAGGGCAGGGAGAGACAGGGATAGACAGGGCAGGGGTAGAGAGAGAGGGCAGGGAGAGACAGGGAGAGAGAGGCCAGGGGGAGCACAGGGAGAGACGGCAGGAGTGGGCACAGAGAGAGAGAGAGAGAGAGAGAGAGAGAGAGGACAGGGAGAGAGAGGGCAGGGAGGGCACAGGGAGAGACAGGGCAGGGGTAGAGAGAGAGGACAGGGAGAGAGAGAGGGCAGGGGTAGATGAGAGAGGACAGGGAGAGAGAGGGCAGGGGGAGGACAGGGAGAGAGAGGGCAGGGAGAGAGAGGGCAGGGGTAGAGAGAGAGGACAGGGAGAGAGAGGGCAGGGGTAGAGAGAGAGGACAGGGAGAGAGAGGGCAGGGGGAGAGAGAGAGGACAGGGAGAGAGAGAGAGAGAGAGAGAGAGAGGGCAGGGGGGAGCACAGAGAGAGAGAAGGCAGGGGGAGAGAGAGGGGGGAGCACACATAGAGGGAGAAGAGAGAGAGAGAGCAGGGGAGGAGAGAGAGGCCTACAGGGCATCTGTCTTTATTCATGACTCCCCCTGTCTCCCTGGCTGCAGTTCAGGCTGTGTAAGCGTTAGCCTCAACCCTCATGACCTTTAGAAGGGAAGCAGACTCATCTCACTCTTTGTTCAGGTGATTTTACAGCAGGTGTCTCAGACCAATGTTTAATACACAGTGATACAACTGATCACGTCTAGGTGGGATGGCTGCTTTCACTGACTAACAGATGTGCTGGACCTGGACTGTAAAACCCATTGAAGCAGAAGTTGACCTGTTTGTTTGCCCTTTTTAATTCTATTTTCCTCCTTTTCATTTTTTCCTGGATCTTTTGGGGGTCTAGACCAGGACTTTATACTGTGATATAAATAGGCTTTATCAATACATTTGATTGATTCTGCTCTTGTCTTGCAGGTTTCCAGAACAGGCCCAAGTCCCTGAAGGTGTTTGTGAACCCTGCCAGTCATAAGAAAGAGGCCTACCAGATCTACAGAGATGATGTGGCACCCCTCTTTCAGCTAGCAGACATCAAAGCTGATGTGACCAGTAAGTGTCCCTTGAGAATGTTATGTCATGGGTGTGGTCCTGTGTGGCTTATTTGGTAAGATGGTGACACTCTATCAGATACACATATTGTGATTTTTTTTTTTTCTCTTTCACTGCATTTTTAAGGCCGGGATTCAATTCATAGATGGGTCTAGCGCTGGACAGCCAACAATTCGCCTTTTAAAGGCATTTCCCCCAAAGTTCGTGCAGATCACATTCACTGTGAAATATGGATAAAACGTCTGCTAAAGTTGATATCTCATTAGATATCTTGTGTGTGGGCTGGGCACAACCGTACATCTGACAACAGATGTTCTTTGTCCCTCAGAGTACTGTGTGGTTTCCCTGCCCTGAGACAGTTATCCCTGGGTTAGGTGCTGTTCTGCCCTCGGGCCTTATCCACTCACATCACTCACCCTTCACGGCTTCACTATCACATCAACACCATGCTGTCCACCAGGGTCAATCCCTTTTAATTCCATTCATTCAATTTCCCGAATTGAATATATTCAAGTGTGTGTGTTTGCGTGCATGCGTGTGTGTATGTTTGCGTGCGTGCATGTGTGTGTGTGTTTGTGTTTGCGTGCGTGCGTGAAGGGTCTCTGAAGTGCATCTCACACGTAATGACAGGACCAGTGTCTCCTCTCCTTCTCTCCTCTCCTCCTCTCCTCTCCTCACTCACTGAGTAACCTGACCTAGGGGGGGGGGGCTAGACCCATCTGTTCCTCCTCCTCTCCCCTTCCCCCTCCTCCACCCCCCCCCCCCCCCATGTATCCGTGCATGAGTGTATTAATGCTGCTACCATTGTGTGTGTGTGTCTGTGCATACGTTAATGAATGCTGCTTCCAGAAGCCATTCAAATAGTAATATAATCTGGTTACATCCCAAATGGCATCCTAATCCCTATATAGTACACTACTTTTGACCAGTGCCAATAGGGCCCATAGGGCTCTGGTCGAAAGTAGTGCACTGTGTATGGAATAGATTTGCTGATGATGTGTTCCCCCCAGGGGGAGTGCAAGGGATGAGTGGTGGACGAGGAGCCATTAAAATACACTTTACCAAATATAAATTAAATGTATAATTCTGGGCCTGCAGTGGCCAGGGACCAACTGGGTTTGATGATGTTATAATCTCTGTTATTGATGATGTTATTATTCCTCTGAATTGGGAAGGTGACAAATGGATCAGCCATTTATTTGAACTACTGAATGATAATGTCGTTATCACAATATAATGACAGTCAGGTAGAAGTATGTGTTGCAGTTGTGCATCCCGATGTACTATGCTGACTGAGGTACTATGCTGACTGAGGTACCATGCTGGCTGAGGTACCATGCTGGCTGAGGTACCATGCTGGCTGAGGTACCATGCTGACTGAGGTACTATGCTGACTGAGGTACTATGCTGACAGGTAATATGCTGACTGATGCACTATGCTGACTGATGCACATTGCTGACTGATGTACTATGCTGACTGATGCACTATGCTGACTGATGTACTATGCTGACTGATGCACTATGCTGACTGATGTACTATGCTGACTGAGGTACCATGCTGGCTGATGTACTATGCTGACTGATGCACTATGCTGACTGAGGTACTATGCTGACTGATGCACTATGCTGACTGAGGTACTATGCTGACTGAGGTACTATGCTGACTGATGTACTATGCTGACTGATGTACTATGCTGACTGATTTACTATGCTGACTGATGTACTATGCTGACTGATGTACTATGCTGACTGATGTACTTTGCTGGCTGAGGTACTATGCTGGCTGAGGTACTATGCTGACTGATGTACTATGCTGGCTGATGTACTCTGCTGGCTGAGGTACTATGCTGGCTGAGGTACTATGCTGACTGATGTACTATGCTGACTGAGGTACTATGCTGACTGAGGCACTATGCAGACTGATGCACTATGCTGACTGATGCACATTGCTGACTGATGTACTATGCTGACTGAGGTATTAGGACATCCCCTGGTTCCAGAGACAGGACCCGGGCCAGGACATCCCCTGGTACCAGAGACTGGGCTAGGACATCCCCTGGTACCATAGACAGGACCCGGGCCAGGACATCCCCTGGTACCAGAGACTGGGCTAGGACATCACGTGGTACCAGAGACTGGGCTAGGACATCCCCTGGTACCAGAGACTGGGCTAGGACATCCCCTGGTACCAGAGACTGGGCTAGGACATCCCCTGGTACCAGAGACTGGGCTAGGACATCCCCTGGTACCAGAGACGGGGACAGGGACCAGGACATCCCCTGGTACCAGAGACGGGGACAGGGACCAGGACATCCCCTGGTACCAGTGACTGGGCCAGGACATCCCCTGGTACCAGAGGCGGGGACAGGGACCAGGACATCCCCTCGTTCCAGAGACAGGACCCGGGCCAGGAATCCCCTAGTACCATAGACGGGACCCGGGCCAGGACATCCCCTGGTACCAGAGACTGGGCTAGGACATCCCCTGGTACCAGAGACTGGGCTAGGACATCCCCTGGTACCAGAGACTGGGCTATGACATCCCCTGGTACCAGAGACTGGGCTATGACATCCCCTGGTACCAGAGACTAGGCTAGGACATCCCCTGGTACCAGAGGCGGGGACATGGACCAGGAAGTCCCCTGGTACCAGAGACTGGGACAGGGACCAGGACATCCCCTGGTTCCAGAGACAGGACCCGGACCAGGACATCCCCTGGTACCAGAGACTGGGCTAGGACATCCCCTGGTACCATAGACAGGACCCGGGCCAGGACATCCCCTGGTACCAGAGACTGGGCTAGGACATCACGTGGTACCAGAGACTGGGCTAGGACATCCCCTGGTACCAGAGACTGGGCTAGGACATCCCCTGGTTCCAGAGACAGGACCCGGACCAGGACATCCCCTGGTACCAGAGACGGGGACAGGGACTAGGACATCACCTGCTACCAGAGACTGGGACAGGGACCAGGACATCCACTCATGAAATATTAATGTGGTCCTGCTGATAATAATGATGCACATTCTCACACAACAATACTCATCTGCAAGTGTCACATCAGTCGTGGTGGAGCCTGTGATGTGTGTGATGGGTTGGTACAGCTGGGACTAACCCGCTCCGACGGAGAGGAGATGCCCCAGAAATGCTAAGTGGGGCATGGGCTTGTGATGCCATCTGCGGTATGGCACCCCGTTCCCCCATTTTCACTATTCACTGGCATCTGAGTGTGTGCGGTGTGGTGGGAGGGTGCTTGTGTGTGTGTTTGTGTGTGTTTGAAATGGTGGGCAAGCCGATACATTGTGACAGTAACCTAGTCTCTAGAGATTCAGGAACATGGGTTCTCCTCTCCATGGCGTGCCATCCTCTCCCCCTGTCTCCTCCACTAGCCACCACCCTGTCAACCTCTCTCCCCTGTCTCCTCCACTAGCCATCTCCCTGTCAACCTCTCTCTCCCTGTCTCCTCCACTAGCCTTCCCCTTGTCAACCTCTCTCACCCTGACTCCTCTGCTAGCCTTCCCCTTGTCAACCTCTCTCTCCCTGTCTCCTCCACTACCCTTCCCCTTGTCAACCTCTCTCCCTGTCTCCTCCACTAGCCTTCCCCTTGTCAACCTCTCTCCCCCTGCCTCCTCCACTAGCCTTCCCCATCAACCTCTCTCCCCCTGTCTCCTCCACTAGCCTTCCCCTTGTCAACCTCTCTCCCTGTCTCCTCCACTAGCCTTCCCCTTGTCAACCTCTCTCCCCCTGTCTCCTCCACTAGCCTTCCCCTTGTCAACCTCTCCCCCTGTCTCCTCCACTACCCTTCCCCTTGTCAACCTCTCTCCCTGTCTCCTCCACTAGCCTTCCCCCTGTCAACCTCTCTCCCCCTGTTTCCTCCACTAGCCACCACCCTGTCAACCTCTCTCCCCCTGTTTCCTCCACTAGCCTTCTCCCTGTCAACCTCTCTCCCCTGTCTCCTCCACTAGCCTTCCCCATCAACCTCTCTCCCCCTAGCTCCTCCACTAGCCTTCCCCTTGTCAAACTCTCTCTCCCTGTCTCCTCCACTAGCCTTCCCCTTGTCAACCTCTCTCCCCTGTCTCCTCCACTAGCCTTCCCCCTGTCAACCTCTCTCTCCCTGTCTCCTCCACTAGCCTTCCCCATCAACCTCTCTCCCCCTGTCTCCTCCACTAGCCTTCCCCCTGTCAACCTCTCTCCCCATCAACCTCTCTCCCCCTAGCTCCTCCACTAGCCTTCCCCATCAACCTCTCTCCCTGTCTCCTCCACTAGCCTTCCCCTTGTCAACCTCTCTCCCCTGTCTCCTCCACTAGCCTTCCCCCTGTCAACCTCTCTCTCCCTGTCTCCTCCACTAGCCTTCCCCATCAACCTCTCTCCCCCTATCTCCTCCACTAGCCTTCCCCATCCAGCTCTCTCCCCTGTCTCCTCCACTAGCCTTCCCCCTGTCAACTTCTCTCTCCCCCTGTCTCCTCCACTAGCCTTTCCCTTGTCAACCTCTCTCTCCCTCTCCTCCACTAGCCAATATCATATGTAGTACATATAACAACATATAATATGTATTACATATAACTACATATAATATGTAGTACATATAACAAGATACAATATGTATTTACATATAACAACATATAATATGTATTTATATATAACAACATATAATATGTATTACATATAACTACATATAATATGTAGTATATATAACAACATATAATATGTAGTGTATAAATAACAACATATAATATGTAGTACATATAACTACATATAATATGTAGTATATATAACAACATATAATATGTAGTGTATAAATAACAACATATAATATGTAGTACATATAACTACATATAATATGTAGTATATATAACAACATATAATATGTAGTGTATAAATAACAACATATAATATGTAGTACATATAACTACATATAATATGTAGTGTATAAATAACAACATATAATATGTAGTACATATAACTACATATAATATGTAGTATATATAACAACATATAATATGTAGTGTATAAATAACAACATATAATATGTAGTACGTATAACAACATATAATATGTAGTATATATAACAACATATAATATGTAGTATATATAACAACATATAATATGTAGTATATATAACAACATATAATATGTAGTGTATAAATAACAACATATAATATGTAGTGTATATAACAACATATAATATGTAGTGTATAAATAACAACATATAATATGTAGTGTATAAATAACAACATATAATATGTAGTGTATAAATAACAACATATAATATGTAGTGTATAAATAACAACATATAATAAATATGTAGTACGTATAACAACATATAATATGTAGTATATATAACAACATATAATATGTAGTATATATAACAACATATAATATGTAGTGTATATATAACAACATATAATATGTAGTATATATAACAACATATAATATGTAGTGTATAAATAACAACATATAATATGTAGTATATATAACAACATATAATATGTAGTGTATAAATAACAACATATAATATGTAGTGTATAAATAACAACATATAATATGTAGTACGTATAACAACATATAATATGTAGTATATATAACAACATATAATATGTAGTATATATAACAACATATAATATGTAGTATATATAACAACATATAATATGTAGTGTATAAATAACAACATATAATATGTAGTGTATAAATAACAACATATAATATGTAGTACATATAACAACATATAATATGTAGTACGTATAACAACATATAATATGTAGTATATATAACAACATATAATATGTAGTATATATAACAACATATAATATGTAGTGTATAAATAACAACATATAATATGTAGTGTATAAATAACAACATATAATATGTAGTACATATAACTACATAAAGTGCCTTCGGAAAGTTTTCAGACCCATTTACCTTTTTATTTTTTATATATATATATATATGTTTGTAATAATGACAATTACAACAATCCTGAATGAACACTTTTATTTTAACTTAATATAATACATAAATAAAATCTATTTAGTCTCAAATAAATAATGAAACATGTTCAATTTGGTTTAAATAATGCAAAAACACAGTGTTGGAGAAGAAAGTAAAAGTGCAATATGTGCCATGTAAAAAAGCTAACGTTTAAGTTCCTTGCTCAGAACATGAGCACATATGAAAGCTGGTGGTTCCTTTTAACATGAGTCTTCAACATTCTCAGTTAAGTAGTTTTAGGTTGTAGTTATTATAGGAATTATGGCGCGTTGACTATTTCTCTCTATACCATTTGTATTTCATGTACCTTTGACTATTGGATGTTCTTATAGGTACTTTAGTATTGCCAGCCTAATCTCGGGAATTGATAGGCTTGAAGTCATAAACAGCACTGTGCCTCAAGCGTTGCTAAGAACTGCTGGCAAATGCAGGAAAGTGCTGTTTGAATGAATGCTTTTGAGCTTGCTGCTGCCTACCACCGCTCAGTCAGACTGCTCTATCAAATATCAAATCCTAGACTTAATTATAATAAACACACAGAAATACGAGCCTTTGGTCATTAATATGGTCAAATCTGGAAACTATCATTTTGAAAACAAAACGTTTATTCCTTCAGTGAAATACGGAACCGTTCCATATTTTATTGAACGGGTGGCAACCCCAAGTCTAAATATTGCTGTTACATTGAACATCCTTCAATGTTATGTCATAATTATGTAAAATTCTGGCAAATTAATTACGGTCTTTGTTAGGAATAAATGGTGTTCACACAGTTCGTAACGAGCCAGGCGGCCCAAACTGCTGCATATACCCTGACTCTGCTTGCACTGAACGCAAGAGAAGTGACACAGTTTTCCTAGTTCATATTGCCTGCTAACATGCATTTCTTTTAACTAAATATGGAGGCTTAAAAAAATATACTTCTGTGGATTTATTTTAAGAAAGGCATTGATGTTTGTGGTTAGGTATATTTGTGCAATGATTGTGCTTTTTTCACGAATGTGCTTTTGTTAAATCATCCCCCGTTTGGCGAAGTTGAAGTAGGCTGTGATTCGATGATAAGTTAACTAGCAATGCCGATTTAATCGATTGACCTCTAGTTGCTATCGTGTTGTTGTCATGTTGTGTTGCTAGCATGTTGTGTTGTTGTCTCTTTATGTACTGTTGTGGTGTCTCTCTTGTCGTGATGAGTGTTTTGTCCTATATTTTATAACATTTATTATTTTTAATCCCAGCCCCGTTCCCGCAGGAGGCCTTTTGCCTTTAGGTAGGCCGTCGTTGTAAATAAGAATGTGTTCTTAATTGACTTGCCCAGTTAAATAAAGGTGAAATAAAATACATTTAAAATATAAATGTCAGAGCAAAAACCAAGCCATGAGGTCAAAGGAATTGTCCAGAGAGCTCCAAGACAAGATTGTGTCGAGGAACAGATCGGGGAAGGGTACCAAAAAATTTCTGCAACATTGAAGGTCCCCAAGAACATAGTGGCCTCCATCATTCTTAAATGGAAGAAGTTTGGAACCACCAAGACTCTTCCTAGAGCTGGCCACCCGGCCAAACTGAGCAATCGGGGGAGAATGGCCTTGGTCAGGGAGGTGACTAAGAACCCAATGGTCACTCTGACAGAGCTCTAGAGTTCCTCTGTGGAGATGGGAGAACCTTCCAGAATGACAACCATCTCTGCAGCACTCAACCAATCATGCCTTTATGGTAGAGTGGCCAGACCGAAGCCACTCCTCAGTAAAAGGCACATGACAGCCTGATTGGAGTTTTCCAAAAGGCACCTAAAGGACTATCAGAACAAGATAAACAAGATTCTCTGGTTTGATGAAACCAATAACTATTTTGCCTGATACCAAGCGTCACGTCTGGAGGAAACCTGGCACCGTCCTTACTGTGAAGCATGGTGGTGGTGGCAGCATCATGATGTGGGGATGTTTTTCAGCGGGAGGGACTGGGACTCGTCTGGATTGAGGAAAAGATTAACGGAGCAAAGTACAGAGAGATCCTTGGTTTATAACCTGCTCCAGAGTGCTCAGGACCTCAGACTGGAGCGAATGTTCACCTTCCAACAGGACAACCACCGTAAGCACATAGCCAAGGCAACACAGGAGTGGCTTCGGGACAAGTCTCTGAATGTCCTTGAGTGGCCCAGCCAGAGCCTGGACCTGAACCTGATCGTACATCTCTGGAGAGAGCTGAAAATAGCTGTGCAGCAGTGCTCCCCATCCAACCTGGCAGAGCTTGAGAGGATCTGCAGAGAAGAATGGGAGAAACTCTCCAATAACAGGTGTGCTAAGATTGTAGCGTAATACCCAAGAAGACTCAAGTCTGTAATCGCTGCCAAAGGTGCTTCAACAAAGTACTGAGTAAAGGGTCTGAATACTTAGGTAAATGTGATATTTCAGTTTTTTATTTTAAATAAATGTGCTTTTCTTAAAACTTGTTTTTGCTTTGCCACTATGGGGTTTGTTTATAGATTTTAGATTTTAGATGTAACTTTTATTTAACTATGCAAGTCAGTTAAGAACAAAATTCTTATTTACAGTGACGGCCTACCCCAGCCAAACCTTCCTCTAACCCGGACGACACTGGGCCAATTGTGCGCCGCCCTGTGGGACTCCAGATCATGGCCATTTGTGATACAGCCCGGGACCGAACCAGGGTCTGTAGTGACGCCTCTAGCATTGCGATGCAGGCCGTAGACCGCTGTGCCACTCGGGAACCCCTAAATTGATGAGGGGAAAACAACTTTTTAATCAATTTTAGAATAAGGCTGTATCCTAACAACATTTGGAAAAAGTCAAGGGGTCTGAATACTTTTCGAAGGCATTGTATAAATGTAGTAGTGTTGTATGTACTTGTAATATGTAGTGTTATTACCAGACAATGAACATGAGTAGTATCATTGCTGACTGTGTTTTGCATAAGCGAGAGGAGCTTTAACACTCAGGAGCCAGCCTTTTTGTACTGCTTCTATTTTCTTGATTAAAAATGCAAACAGCATACAAGTATAAATTCTGCTTCACAGACACCACCATATGTTCATCACAGCCACGTGCCAAACTAACATTGGATAGAGTTACTAAAAGCATTTTTTTTGTGCCAGCCATTCGATTTCATCTCTCCTTCATTAACACATTAACTATTTATTTTCTCTTGTCTTTCTCTCTTCACAGTCACTGAAAGAAAGGGCCACGCTCTCTCCGTTCTGAAAGAATCCAACTTGGACGGATATGATGGGTAGGGTTGCTTGCCACACAATCTGTTAGATGGTCTGTATAAATCCTCTCCAAAAAATGATATCAGAGAGAAAGAAAATGAACCAATACACTGATCTGTGCCAGTGCTCCCAGTACGGGAATGCAGCCACAGCAGACTGAATTCATTCTTTAATTCAGGGGTTAGCTAGGTAAACAAAAACACCACTTTGATATGGGCTTGTGTAATCAGCATTGCGATATTCTAATTAATTAGAGATTTTGTACTGGACTGTGATGGGGAGAGGGGGAGAGATGCCGTGACACCAAGTCAACCCAGCCGTGGTGTGTCCTCTCCGGTGGGCACGGCAGGTGGCACTTTAATTACTTGTTCTGGAAAAAGTGATGAAGTACCTTCCGTCCAGCCAACTGCTGGTGTGCATGTACGTTTTACACCACACCACAGCTCCCATGTGTCTGCATTACAGTCACAATTAGATTCTCTGAGGCAGCTCCGGCCTCCTGTTAAACCAGGGTTGCTGCATAGGTGTCGCTTAGCGGATCAGCACAGGCTAGTCTACACCACGACCCCTCCCCTAGGATGGCTAGGAAAGAGAGGGATAGGGGGAGAGAGGGGTGGCAGGAGAGGGGTAGGGGTAGAGGAGAGATAACGAAGGCGGTAGGGGAGAGAGGGTTAGAGACGGAGAAAGATGGGTAGAGTCGGGGTAGAGACGGGGAGAGCGGGGTAGAGACTGGAGTGACGGGGTGAGATGGGGAGATAAGGGTAGAGACGGGAGTGAGGGGGAGAGATGGGGAATGACATGGAGAGAGGGGGAATGACAGGGAGAGAGGGGGAATGACGTGGAGAGGATGTAGGGGAGGGAGGTAGGCCGGGGAGGGAGGGAGGCAGGGGAGAGAGAGAGAGAGGCAGGCAGGCGAGGGAGGCAGGCAGGCAGGCAGGCAGGCAGGCAGGGAGGCAGGCAGGCAGGCAGGGGAGGAAGGAAAGGAGGTAGGGGAATGAAGTAAAGAGGCAGGGGGGAGGGGGGGAGGGAGGGAGGGAGGAAGGCAGGGGGAGGAAGAGGGGAAGGAGGGAGGGAGGCAGGCAGGGGAGGAAGGAAAGGAGGTAGGGGAAGGAAGTAAAGAGGGAGGGGGGGAGAGAGGGAGGGAGGAAGGGAGGGAGAGGGGAAGGAGGGAGGTAGGGAGGCAGGCAGGTAGGCAGGGGAGGAAGGAAAGGAGGTAGGGGAAGGAAGTAAAGAGGGAGGGAGGGAGGAAGAAAGGGGGAGGGAGAGGGGAAGGAGGGAGGGAGGGAGGCAGGCAGGTAGGCAGGGGAGGATGGAAAGGAGGTAGGGGAAGGAAGTAAAGAGGCAGGGGGGGAGGGAGGGAGGGAGGAAGGCAGGGGGAGGGAGAGGGGAAGGAGGGAGGGAGGGAGGCAGGCAGGTAGGCAGGGGAGGAAGGAAAGGAGGTAGGGGAAGGAAGTAAAGAGGGAGGGAGGGAGGGAGGGAGGGAGGGAGGGAGGGAGGGAGGGAGGGGAAGGAGGGAGGGAGGCAGGTAGGTAGGCAGGGGAGGAAGGAAAGGAGGTAGGGGAAGGAAGTAAAGAGGGAGGGGGAGGGAGGGAGGCAGGGAGAGGGAGAGGGGAAGGAGGGAGGGAGGGAGGGAGGCAGGCAGGTAGGCAGGGAGGCAGGCAGGCAGGCAGGGGAGGAAGGAAAGGAGGTAGGGGAATGAAGTAAAGAGGCAGGGGGGAGGGAGGGAGGGAGGAAGGCAGGGGGAGGGAGAGGGGAAGGAGGGAGGGAGGCAGGCAGGTAGGCAGGGGAGGAAGGAAAGGAGGTAGGGGAAGGAAGTAAAGAGGGAGGGGGGGAGAGAGGGAGGGAGGAAGGGAGGGAGAGGGGAAGGAGGGAGGTAGGGAGGCAGGCAGGTAGGCAGGGGAGGAAGGAAAGGAGGTAGGGGAAGGAAGTAAAGAGGGAGGGAGGGAGGAAGAAAGGGGGAGGGAGAGGGGAAGGAGGGAGGGAGGGAGGGAGGCAGGCAGGTAGGCAGGGGAGGATGGAAAGGAGGTAGGGGAAGGAAGTAAAGAGGCAGGGGGGGAGGGAGGGAGGGAGGAAGGCAGGGGGAGGGAGAGGGGAAGGAGGGAGGGAGGGAGGCAGGCAGGTAGGCAGGGGAGTAAGGAAAGGAGGTAGGGGAAGGAAGTAAAGAGGGAGGGAGGGAGGGAGGGAGGGAGGGAGGGGAAGGAGGGAGGGAGGGAGGGAGGCAGGTAGGTAGGCAGGGGAGGAAGGAAAGGAGGTAGGGGAAGGAAGTAAAGAGGGAGGGGGAGGGAGGGAGGGAGGCAGGGAGAGGGAGAGGGGAAGGAGGGAGGGAGGGAGGGAGGCAGGCAGGTAGGCAGGGAGGCAGGCAGGCAGGCAGGGGAGGAAGGAAAGGAGGTAGGGGAATGAAGTAAAGAGGCAGGGGGGAGGGGGGAGGGAGGGAGGGAGGAAGGCAGGGGGAGGGAGAGGGGAAGGAGGGAGGGAGGCAGGCAGGTAGGCAGGGGAGGAAGGAAAGGAGGTAGGGGAAGGAAGTAAAGAGGGAGGGGGGAGAGAGGGAGGGAGGAAGGGAGGGAGAGGGGAAGGAGGGAGGTAGGGAGGCAGGCAGGTAGGCAGGGGAGGAAGGAAAGGAGGTAGGGGAAGGAAGTAAAGAGGGAGGGAGGGAGGAAGAAAGGGGGAGGGAGAGGGGAAGGAGGGAGGGAGGGAGGGAGGCAGGCAGGTAGGCAGGGGAGGATGGAAAGGAGGTAGGGGAAGGAAGTAAAGAGGCAGGGGGGGAGGGAGGGAGGGAGGAAGGCAGGGGGAGGGAGAGGGGAAGGAGGGAGGGAGGGAGGCAGGCAGGGGAGGAAGGAAAGGAGGTAGGGGAAGGAAGTAAAGAGGGAGGGAGGCAGGGAGAGGGAGAGGGGAAGGAGGGAGGGAGGGAGGCAGGCAGGTTTTAAAAAAAAAAAAATTATTTCACCTTTATTTAACCAGGTAGGCTAGTTGAGAACAAGTTCTCATTTGCAACTGCGACCTGGCCAAGATAAGGCATAGCAGTGTGAACTGACAACACAGAGTTACACATGGAGTAAACAATTAACAAGTCAATAACACAGTAGAAAAAAGGGGAGTCTATATATACATTGTGTGCAAAAGGCATGAGAAGGTAGGCAAATAATTACAATTATGCAGATTAACACTGGAGTGATAAATGATCAGATGGTTATGTAAAGGTAGAGATAGAGATATTGGTGTGCAAAAGAGCAGAAAAATAAATAAATAAAAACAGTATGGGGATGAGGTAGGTGAAAATGGGTGGGCTATTTACCAATAGACTATGTACAGCTGCAGCGATCGGTTAGCTGCTCAGATAGCAGATGTTTGAAGTTGGTGAGGGAGATAAAAGTCTCCAACTTCAGCGATTTTTGCAATTCGTTCCAATCACAGGCAGCAGAGAACTGGAACGAAAGGCGGCCAAATGAGGTGTTGGCTTTAGGGATGATCAGTGAGATACACCTGCTGGAGCGCGTGCTACGGATGGGTGTTGCCATCGTAACCAGTGAACTGAGATAAGGCGGAGCTTTACCTAGCATGGACTTGTAGATGACCTGGAGCCAGTGGGTCTGGCGACGAATATGTAGCGAGGGCCAGCCGACTAGAGCATACAAGTCGCAGTGGTGGGTGGTATAAGGTGCTTTAGTGACAAAACGGATGGCACTGTGATAAACTGCATCCAGTTTGCTGAGTAGATTGTTGGAAGCAATTTTGTAGATGACATCGCCGAAGTCGAGGATCGGTAGGATAGTCAGTTTTACTAGGGTAAGTTTGGCGGCGTGAGTGAAGGAGGCTTTGTTGCGGAATAGAAAGCCGACTCTTGATTTGATTTTCGATTGGAGATGTTTGATATGGGTCTGGAAGGAGAGTTTAGAGTCTAGCCAGACACCTAGGTACTTATAGATGTCCACATATTCAAGGTCGGAACCATCCAGGGTGGTGATGCTGGTCAGGCGTGCGGGTGCAGGCAGCGAACGGTTGAAAAGCATGCATTTGGTTTTACTAGCGTTTAAGAGCAGTTGGAGGCCACGGAAGGAGTGCTGTATGGCATTGAAGCTCGTTTGGAGGTTAGATAGCACAGTGTCCAAGGACGGGCCGGAAGTATATAGAATGGTGTCGTCTGCGTAGAGGTGGATCAGGGAATCGCCCGCAGCATGAGAAACATCATTGATATATACAGAGAAAAGAGTCGGCCCGAGAATTGAACCCTGTGGCACCCCCATAGAGACTGCCAGAGGACCGGACAGCATGCCCTCCGATTTGACACACTGAACTCTGTCTGCAAAGTAATTGGTGAACCAGGCAAGGCAGTCATCCGAAAAACCGAGGCTACTGAGTCTGCCAATAAGAATACGGTGATTGACAGAGTCGAAAGCCTTGGCAAGGTCTATGAAGACGGCTGCACAGTACTGTCTTTTATCGATGGCGGTTATGATATCGTTTAGTACCTTGAGCGTGGCTGAGGTACACCCGTGACCGGCTCGGAAACCAGATTGCACAGCGGAGAAGGTACGGTGGGATTCAAGATGGTCAGTGATCTGTTTGTTGACTTGGCTTTCGAAGACCTTAGATAGGCAGGGCAGGATGGATATTGGTCTGTAACAGTTTGGGTCCAGGGTGTCGCCCCCTTTGAAGAGGGGGATGACTGCGGCAGCTTTCCAATCCTTGGGGATCTCAGACGATATGAAAGAGAGGTTGAACAGGCTGGTAATAGGGGTTGCGACAATGGCGGCGGATAGTTTCAGGAATAGAGGGTCCAGATTGTCAAGCCCAGCTGATTTGTACGGGTCCAGGTTTTGCAGCTCTTTCAGAACATCTGCTATCTGGATTTGGGTAAAGGAGAACCTGGAGAGGCTTGGGCGAGTAGCTGCGGGGGGGGGGGGAGCTGTTGGACGAGGTTGGAGTAGCCAGGCGGAAGGCATGGCCAGCCGTTGAGAAATGCTTGTTGAAGTTTTCGATAATCATGGATTTATCGGTGGTGACCGTGTTACCTAGCCTCAGTGCAGTGGGCAGCTGGGAGGAGGTGCTCTTGTTCTCCATGGACTTCACAGTGTCCCAGAACTTTTTGGAGTTGGAGCTACAGGATGCAAACTTCTGCCTGAAGAAGTTGGCTTTAGCTTTCCTGACTGACTGTGTGTATTGGTTCCTGACTTCCCTGAACAGTTGCATATCGCGGGGACTGTTCGATGTTAGTGCAGTCCGCCACAGGATGTTTTTGTGCTGGTCGAGGGCAGTCAGGTCTGGAGTGAACCAGGGGCTATATCTGTTCTTAGTTCTGCATTTTTTGAACGGAGCATGCTTATCTAAAATGGTGAGGAAGTTACTTTTAAAGAAAGACCAGGCATCCTCAACTGACGGGATGAGGTCAATGTCCTTCCAGGATACCCGGGCCAGGTCGATTAGAAAGGCCTGCTCACAGAAGTGTTTTAGGGAGCGTTTGACAGTGATGAGGGGTGGTCGTTTGACTGCGGCTCCGTAGCGGATACAGGCAATGAGGCAGTGATCGCTGAGATCCTGGTTGAAGACAGCGGAGGTGTATTTGTAAGGCCAGTTGGTCAGGATGACGTCAATGAGGGTGCCCTTGTTTACAGAGTTAGGGTTGTACCTGGTGGGTTCCTTGATGATTTGAGTGAGATTGAGGGCATCTAGCTTAGATTGTAGGACTGCCGGGGTGTTAAGCATATCCCAGTTTAGGTCACCTAACAGAACAAACTCTGAAGCTAGATGGGGGGCGATCAATTCACAAATGGTGTCCAGGGCACAGCTGGGAGCTGAGGGGGGTCGGTAGCAGGCGGCAACAGTGAGAGACTTATTTCTGGAGAGAGTAATTTTCAAAATTAGTAGTTCGAACTGTTTGGGTATGGACCTGGAAAGTATGACATTACTTTGCAGGCTATCTCTGCAGTAGACTGCAACTCCTCCTCCTTTGGCAGTTCTATCTTGACGGAAGATGTTATAGTTGGGTATGGAAATCTCAGAATTTTTGGTGGCCTTCCTGAGCCAGGATTCAGACACGGCAAGGACATCAGGGTTAGCAGAGTGTGCTAGAGCAGTGAGTAAGACAAACTTAGGGAGGAGGCTTCTGATGTTGACATGCATGAAACCAAGGCTTTTTCGATCACAGAAGTCAACAAATGAGGGTGCCTGGGGACATGCAGGGCCTGGGTTACCTCCACATCACCCGCGGAACAGAGAAGGAGTAGTATGAGGGTGCGGCTGAAGGCTATCAAAACTGGTCGCCTAGGGCGTTGGGGACAGAGAATAAGAGGAGCAGGTTTCTGGGCATGGTAGAATATATTCAGGGCATAATGCGCAAACAGGGGTATGGTGGGGTGCGGGTACAGCGGAGGTAAGCCCAGGCACTGGGTGATGATGAGAGAGGTTGTATCTCTGGACATGCTGGTTGTAATGGGTGAGGTCACCGCATGTGTGGGGGGTGGGACAAAGGAGGTAACAGGGGTATAAAGAGTGGAACTAGGGGCTCCATTGTAAACTAAAACAATGATAACTAACCTGCACAACAGTATACAAGGCATATTGACATTTGAGAAAGACATACAGCGAGGCATACAGTAATCACAGGTGTTGAATTGGGAGAGCTAGCTAAAACAGTAGGTGAGACAACAGCTAATCAGCTAGCACAACAACAGCAGGTAGAATGGCGAGGAGGAAGGAAAGGCAGGGGAGGAAGGAAAGGAGGTAGGGGAAGGAAGTAAAGAGGCGGGGGGGGGGGGGGGGGGGGGAGGAAGGAAGGAAGGCAGGGGGAGGGAGAGGGGAAGGAGGGAGGGAGGGAGGGAGGGGAAGGAAGTAAAGAGGGAGGGAGGGAGGGAGGGAGGGAGGGAGGGAGGGAGGGAGGGAGGGAGGGAGGGGGAGGGGAAGGAGGGAGGGAGGGAGGCAGGCAGGTAGGCAGGGGAGGAAGGAAAGGAGGTAGGGGAAGGAAGTAAAGAGGCGGGGGGGGGGCGGGGGACGGAGGGAGGAAGGCAGGGGGAAGGAGGGAGGGAGGGAGGGAGGGGAAGGAAGTAAAGAGGGAGGGGGAGGGAGGGAGGGAGGGAGGAAGGGAAGGGAAGGGAGGAGGGAGGGAGGGAGGCAGGCAGGTAGGCAGGGGAGGAAGGAAAGGAGGTAGGGGAAGGAAGTAAAGAGGCAGGGGGGGAGGGAGGGAGGGAGGAAGGAAGGAAGGCAGGGGGAGGGAGAGGGGAAGGAGGGAGGGAGGTAGGTAGACAGGGGAAGGAGGTAGACAGGGGAGGGAGGGAGGAAGGGATGGAGGGAGGGAGGGAGGAAGACAGGGGGAGGGGAAGGAGGGAGGGAGGGAGGCAGGCAGGTAGGCAGGGGAGGAAGGAAAGGAGGTAGGGGAAGGAAGTAAAGAGGCGGGGGGGAGGGAGGGAGGAAGGAACGAAGGCAGGGGGAGGGAGAGGGGAAGGAGGGAGGGAGGTAGGTAGACAGGGGAAGGAGGTAGGCAGGGGAGGGAGGGAGGAAGGGATGGAGGGAGGGATGTCTGTCACATGCTCTGCTAGGCAGTTCTGATATGAGGGACAGATGGAGCAGGTGAGAATGATGACTGGTGGAAAAGCTGAGCTCAGGATCCTGCTGTCTGTCCTTCTTTCACATCCTCATTACTGTGGCCCACATATAATAGACAACCAATATCTCAGCAGACATAAGAAAAATGTTTTGCTTTGTACTGTAGGTTGTTATGTTTGGATTTATGGTCGATGTTCAGAGTCAGATATGTTATTCTCTGCTTATCATCATTTTTATCATCACCTATACCTCAGTAGGCGTTGTATGGAAAAAGGTATACTGTTTCATGTTTGGCTGTTCATGTGGATTTATGGTCGATAATTCAGACATACACTGCTGTTCAAAAGTTTGGGGTCACTTAGAAATATCCTTGTTTTTGAAAGAAAGGCAACTTTTTTATCCATTAAAATAACTTCAAATTGATCAGAAATACAGTGTAGACATTGTTAATGTTGTAAATGACTATTGTAGCTGGAAACAGCAGATTTTTTTAAATGGAATATCTACACACAGTTGAAGTCGGAAGTTTACATACACCTTAGACAAATTCACAATTCCTGTAACGGCTGTCGTCGGAAGGATGAGACCAAGGCAAAGCGTTCCTTGAGTTCCACATAATATTTATTACTGAAGTGAAACTTTAGACAAAACAAAACATTAAAGAAAACAACGACTGAACAGCTTCGTTGTGCAGACACCCTGGTCACAAACGAAGAACAAGATCCCACACAGAAGGAGGGGAAAAAGCTACCTAAGTATGATTCCCAATCAGAGACAACGATAGACAGCTGTCCCTGATTGAGAACCATACCTGGCCATACACAAAGAAATAGAAAACATAGAAACATGAACATAGAATGCCCACCCAAATCACACCCTGACCAAACCAAAAATAGAGACAAAAGCTCTCTACGGTCAGGGCATGACAATTCCTGACATTTCATTCTAGTAAAAATTCCCTGTCTTAGGTCAGTTAGGATCACCACTTTATTTTAAGAATGTGAAATATCAGAATAATGGTAGAGAGAATGATTTATTTAAGCTTTTATTTATTTCATCACATTCCCAATGGGACAGAAGTTTACATACACTCAATTAGTATTTGGTAGCATTGCCTTTAAATTGTTGAACTTGGGTCAAATGTTTCTGGTAGACTTCTACAAGCTTCCCATAATAAGTTGTGTGAATTTTGGCCCATTCCTCCTGACAGAGCTGGTGCAACTGAGTCAGGTTTGTAGGTCTCCTTGCTCGCACACACTTTTTCAGTTCTGCCCACAAATGTTCTATAGGATTGAGGTCAGGGCTTTGTGATGGCCACTACCTTGACTTTGTTGTCCTTAAGCCATTTTGCCACAACTTTGGAAGTATGCTTGGGGTCACTGTCCATTTGGAAGACCCATTTTGCGACCAAGCTTTAACTTCCTGACTGATGTCTTGAGATGTTGCTTCAATATATCCACATCATTTTCCTGCTTCATGACGCCATCTATTTTGTGAAGTGCACCAGTCTCTTCTGCAGCAAAGCACCCCCACAACATTGCTCCCAAGAATGTACTAGGCTTGTGGATTTTTCTTCTGAGGTCTTGGCTGATTAAAAAAAAAAATCCCATGATGTCAAGCAAAGAGGCACTGAGTTTGAAGGTAGGCCTTGAAATACATCCACAGGTACACCTCCAATGGACTCACACGATGTCAATTAGCCTATCAGAAGCTTCTAAAGCCATGACATCATTTTCTGGAATTTTCCAAGCTGTTTAAAGGCACAGTCAACTTAGTGTATGTAAACTTCTGACCCACTGGAATTGTGATAGAGTGAATTATAAGTGAAATAATCTGTCTGTAAACAATTGTTGGAAGAATTACTTGTCATGCACAAAGTAGATGTCCTAACCGACTTGCCAAAGCTATAGTTTGTTAACAAGACATTTGTGGAGTGGTTGAAAAGTGAGTTTTAATGACTCCAACCTAAGTGTATGTAAACTTCCGACTTCAACTGTAGGCGTACAGAGGCCCATTATCAGCAACCATCACTCCTGTGTTCCAATGGCACGTTGTTAGCTAATCCAAGTTTATACTTTTAAAAGGCAAATTGATCATTAGAAAACCCTTTAATTATGTTAGCACAGCTGAAAACTGTTGTTCTAATTAAAGAAGCAATAAAACTGTCCTTCTTTAGACTAGTTGCGTATCTGGAGCATCAGCATTTGTGGGTTCGATTACAGGCTCAAAATGGCCAGAAACAAAGAAAGTTCTTCTGAAACATCAGTCTATTCTTGTTCTGAGAAATGAAGGCTATTCCATGCGAGATATTGCCAAGAAACTGAAGATCTCGTACAACGCTGTCCACTAGTCCCTTCACAGAACAGCGGGAACTGGCTTTAACCAGAATAGAAAGAGAAATGGGAGGCCCCGGTGCACAACTGAGCAAGAGGACAAGTACATTAGAGTGTCTAGTTTGAGAAACAGATGCCTCACTAGTCCTCAACTGTCAGCTTCATTAAATAGTACCCGCAAAACACCAGTCTCAACGTCAACAGTGAAGAGGTGACTCTGGGATGCTGGCCTTATCGGCAGAGTTCCTCTGTCCAGTGTCTGTGTTCTTTTGTCCATCTTAATCTTTTCTTTTTATTGGCATGTCTGAGATATGGCTTTTTCTTTGCAACTCTGCCTAGAAGGCCAGCATTCCGGAGTCGCCTCTTTGCTGTTGTCGTTGAGACTGGTGTTTATATATTTTATATAATTACAAATATGGCATCAAAATGTTGAACATTTGATTTCCCCCTAGCTGATTTTTGTCTGTTGCTGGCTCTGATAGTGTAATGAAACAGGCAGGGAGAGTGAGCACGTCTGTGGTGGTCGGCGAACCCTCAACCCTCTGGCCCGTAGCCCTGTGTGGCATCGACGAGTCATTGTTGTTTGTGGTCGTAAACATTATTTTGAGTTAATTCTATGAGGGAGAGGGTAATGTAAAGGGAGGGTAATGTAAATGGAGGGTCATGTAAAAATATTTGTAACTTTTGGGATGGGGGTGCTTTTTTTTACGACCCCTTGAGTTGGACCAGCCCTCCCCCACATTAAATTGAGATCTTTCCCTTGTTTTTTCAATTTGCATGGTGAAATCATTGGGTAAGTCCGTGAAGATTCAAGATAAGCTACTTAACCCAATACAGCCTTGTTTGGTTGTTTGCAAAACAGGTTAATCTTTAAGCAGGGAAGCTGTGGTAATACTAATACAAGTGTCATGTAATGTCAGATTTATTTGCAATATCACTCAAACTAGTCAGAGACAGGGCTCATATGCACTTCATTTCACAACCTGATTGTACAGAGTTCACACAAGGCATATTTCACACGATATTTGTAAGTTATTGGTTGTCTGTTTCAACGGAGGTGGCTTTTCAAAAAAAGTTTTGTTAGAGCTCTGTTCTACTTTGGTTAGAGAGGAATTGTGCCTAGCTATATAGGAAGCTATCACAGACTGTGTGCAAGACATATCAAAAAGGTGAAGGCAATTTCCCACAGAGGACTAGGTGTTATAGAGTAGTCCACTTTAGGAGAAGCTTTCTGTGTGGAAGAAATATTCCCCATAGAGGATGAGGTGATATATATATATATATATATACAGGGTCCTTCACAGTGGTCTTGTCAACACCATGTTAAATTAACCCCAGAAGACGTGTTGAGAAGGTATAAAACACTAATCACAGATTTCTTTATTAATAGACCATAAGTCATTCATTATTTCCTCTCAAATATACAGGAGCTGTTCTCTGCATTTAATGAAACTAGTCTATTTTAACCTGTTCCACTAATTCATACCGTGTGGGACAGAGTGACATCCCCAGTCCCTGTTACATGGGTTATGACCCAAATGGTACACTATTCCCGGTATAGTGCACTACATTTGACCATGGCCCATATGGCTCTGGTCAAAAGTAGTACATTATAAATGGAATAGGGTGCCATTTTGAGATGCAACCATGGAATCATAGAGTGTGTAACACAATAGGAATGTCAAAAACGTGGTGGCATTATCATGGGCTGCTGCTACATGTGCAATTATTTCCAGATCACATATTAATGTTAATTATCAGCACCTCAAATTAAAACCTTGTACTTATCCACAATTCTTTACTCCGGTATACAACTTTTATTACTGCCTTTACTGACTGGGGGTGACAGACAGGATGAGGAGTGTTTAGTGGAGTGCCTGTGTTCTTTAATAGAGGGATGTGTTGCCAGTGTATAAACAGATAGTGGAAGAACATAATGGAGAATAATGTGACATTATAAAGCATTGGAACATGACTATTGGAACCTGACTATATAACCTGTGTCCAACCTAATCTGATTTTGTCATACACTGTGAAGTGGGCCTCATCAGCTCAGTATACAGTATGAAAGCCCAATTTCTGTCTCGTGTTTTTTTTTCAGTGAGTAAAACATTGTTAGATTCAAGATTTCTATCTATCCGAGGAAAGCTAGAATTTTACAAAATGTTGCTACATTTTATTACTTAGCACTGCTTAGTAAATTACAGCTCAATAGCAAAACCTTACTAACAGGCATATAATTCAACGGGAGGGGCTAATAAAACACAATTTTACACAGTATAATCACCCTTTAATTACAACTAGCCAGGGATTGGAGGCTAAACTAATCTTTTTAGAAACAGTAATATAAGGTATTGTTCAAAAGCGTTTCTGAAATGAACTATGATAAGCTTTCCTCCTCAGTGTTCATGTATTAGTAATGTGCTTATAGGAGTTTAGTAGGCTCAGCCAATTTGAATGAATTATTTTGCAGCAGGCAGATGACAGATTGCAACCAATTCCTTAAAAAGAAAAAAACATTCAATTTGCCAATTTGAATGCTGCATCCATAACATGTTCTGACTGTTTAATACATTTAATGAGAATTATCTTTTCAAATAATCCAAATAGATTTGACTAAAATACTAGATAGTTCTAGGTCAACCAGCATTGTAATAATAAAATAAAATTGTATTGGTCACATGGCCAATTACAACAGGTGTATACTTTACAGTGAAATCATTACTTACGAGCCCGTTCCCAGCAATGCAGAGTTAAAAAGTAAGAAAACATTTGTTAAATAAAAAAGGACATAGTAACGCAATAAAAACAATAGCAAGGCTATATACAGACCAGTACCGGGTCAATGTGCAGTTGTACGAGATACGGTATTTGAGGTAATACAGTATGTACATGCGGGTAGAGGTAAAAGTGACGAGGCAATCCGGATATATAATAAACAGAGAAGCATCAGCGTATGTGAAAGTGTGTCTATGTGTGAGTATGTGGCGTCAATATGCTAGTGTGTGTGTTTTGTGTGTGTGTGTGAGTATATGTAGTGTGTGTGTTGGAGTTTCAGTGTAGTATGTGTGAGTGTGTGGATTGAGCCAGTGCAAGGGAATCAGTGCAAAAAATTACGCTAAATGAATAATAAAGGGAGGCAATGTAAATAGTCCGGGTAGCCATTTGGCTAACTGTTCAGCAGTCTTATGACTTGGGGGTAGAAGCTGTTCAGGAGCCTTTTGGTCCCAGGTTTGGTGCTCTGGTAACGCTTGCTGTGCAGTAGCAGAAAGAACAATCTATGACTTGGGTGGCTGTCTCTTTTTTGGCCTTCTTCTGACACCGCTTGGTATAGAGATCCTGGATTGCAGGGGGTTCGGCCCCACTGATGTTCTCGGCCATACGCACTACCCTCTAGTGCCTTGCGGTCGGATGCCGAGTAGTAGCCATACCAAGCGGTGATGCAGCAAGTCAAGATGCTCTCAATGGTGCAGCTGTTCAATTTTTTGAGGATCTCAGGGCCCTTGGCAAAACTGTTCAACATCCTAAATGGGAAGAGGTGTTGTCGTGCCCTCTTCACGACTGCGTTGGTGTTTTTGGACCATGATAGGTCCTTAGCGATGTGCACACCAAGGAACTTGAAGCTCTTGACCTGCTTCACTGGGGGTGTGTTCTGCCCTCTGTTTCCTGTAGTCCACAATAAGATCCTTTGTCTTGTCCACGTTGAGGGAGAGGTTATTGTCCTGGCACCATACTGCCAGGTCTCTGACCTCCTCCCTATTAACTGTCTCATCATTGTCAGTGATCAGGCCTACCACTGCCGTGTCATCGGAAAACTTAATGATGGTGTTGGAGTCGTGTTTGGCCACGCAGTCGTGGTTGTACAGGGAGTACAGGAGGGGACTAAGCACGCAACCATGAGGGGCCCCGTGTTGAGGGTCAGCGTGGCAGATATGTTGTTGCCTCCCTTAGCCCGTTGGGTGGCCCGTCAGGAGGTCCAGGATCCAGTTGCAGAGGGAGGTGTTCAGTCCCAGGGTCCTTAGCTTAGTGATGAGCTTTGTGGGCACTATGGTGTTGAACGCTGAGCTGTTGTCAATGAGCAGCAATCTCACATAGGTGTTCCTTTTGTCCAGGTTGGAAAGGGTAGTGTGGAGTGCAATAGAGATTGCGTCATCTGTGGATCTATTTGGGCGGTAAGCAAATTGGAGTGGGTCCAGGGTTTTTGGGATGATGGTTTTGATGTGAGCCAAAGCATTTAATGGTACAAATGTGAGTGCTACGTGGCGGTAGTCATTTAGACAGGTTGCCTTGGCGTTCTTGGGCTAAGGGACTATGGTGGTTTGCTTGAAACATGTGGGTATTACAGACTCGGTCAGGGAGAGTTTAAAAATGTCAGTGAAGACACTTGCCAGCTGGTCAGCGCATGCTCTGAGTACGCGTCCTCGTCATCCATCTGTCCCTGCGGCCTTGTGAATGTTAACCTGTTTAAATGCCTTACTCACATTGGCTACGGAGAGCGTGATCATACAGTCGTCCGGAACAGCTGGTGCTCTCATGCATGGTTCAGTGTTGCTTGTCTCGAGTTAGCAAGCCCTGCCACATCCGACGAGCATCAGAGCCGGTGTAGTAGGATCCATATTGACACTTTGCATGTTTGATGGTTTGTAGGAGGGCGTAGCAGGATTTCCTATAAGCCTATGGATTAGTGTCCCGCTCATTGACTCTAAACTTTAGCTCATTGCAGATGTTGCCTGTAACACATGGCTTCTGGTTGGGATATGTACGTACGGTCACTGTGGGGACGACGTCGCCGGTGCATTTATTAATAAAGCCGGTGGCTGATGTGGTCAACTCCTCAATGTTATTGGATGAATTCCGGAACATATTCCAGCTTCTGCTAGTGAAACAGTCCGTTAGCTTAGCATCTGCTTCATCTGACCATTTACGTATTGAGTGCGTCACTGGTACTTCCTGTTTGAGTTGTTGCTTGTAAGCAGGAATCAGGAAGATAGAGTTATGGCCAGATTTGCCAAATGGAGGGCGAGGGAGAGCTTTGTATGCATCACTGTGTGTAGAGTAAAGGTGATCTAGAGTTGTTTCCCCCTCTAGTTGCACAGGTGACATGCTGGTAGAAATGAGGTAAAAACAGATTTCAGTTTTCCTCCATTAAAATCACCGGCCACTAGGAGTGCTGCCTCTGGATGAGCATTTTCTTGTTTGCTTATGGCCCTATACATCTTGTTGATTGCCAGCATCGATTTGTGGTGGTAAATAATGGTGGCCATCTTGAAGCATGTGGGGACAGCAGACTGGGATAGGGATTGGTTGAATATGTTCGTAAACACTCCAGCCAGCTCTAGTAGAGGTTCATTTATTGTTTACGCCAATTATTTAAGGGTCAATTTGTTATTTTATTTGTAAACTAAAATGCTTAATTGCATTTCAAATCATGAATGACTGGTATGCTGTGTGATGACATGAACTGGTGAATGGTTGGTCGATACAGTAGCCTACATATAGAAATATGCCTAAGTTACGGTATTAAGACTAAACAGGATGCGCTCCTTGGCCTACAGCTTGATGGTGGTTATACAAGGCTGCTATACTAAGCCTACTAATGACAATTTGGAACAGTTTAAACAACGTTAAAGGAATTATAAATAATACCAGAGAGGCCATTCTAACGAGAGAGAAAAAGTGTGAAGACTTTATTACAGCATAGCAAAGATTAAAAACAGCCGGATTTGTGAAATTGTTCATCTGACATGTGCTTGAGTGAGGCTTGGTGCTCAAGAAAACAGTAGGCTTAAACAAACACTCAACCAGACAACAGAAGCAGAATCTGTCTTTTTTTCTGTAGATATATATGGATGATTTATAAAGCCAGGCACATTCAACAGTTAGGCTATTGATTATAGACCTAATTAAGTTAGGGTTTCTTAGACAATAAGGCAAGGGGTGTTTCCTCGTCTCTTCATTCAGCTGCTAACTCCTCCACATTGTTCTCAACACCAATATGCTGGTTAACGTTGCTATTATGCACATAATAGCAACATGGTCTAGGAAAAGGCGCCAATTCAACAGCGCACTGTTGTGTTTCAGAACCGTGGACAGCGACCACTATCCCAATGCGGGAGAAATGGCATTTGTTATAGAATAATATTATTTTTATTAGTGTAGCACAGTTGTTCTTACATAATATAACCATATACAATTTCAGTAGCACGGGTCTTAGAGTGATGGACTGTGCCATCCCCATGGCTTCCACAATGGATCAGTCAACTCAGATAGCGGCGAATCAGACCAATGTCTTGTATACCATGAAAATATATATATATTTGTTACCTACTGCTTGACTAAAGAAGTCTCAAGGGCAGCGCCATTCTCATTCAGTAATTATGATGAGTGTAGACAGTAGGGGTGTGCGCATGTGTGCGTGCGTGCATCTGTATGTGGGGGTTCTTCAGTGTATGTGTGTCTGTCTGGCCATGACCTGTGTTTCACACGCCTTCTCTGTTTAGTCAGGTGATTAATATGACTGATTTATCATGCTATGTCAGTATGTCATGTTTACCCAGTGATCAGTGATCAGCTACATAGGCTGAGGGGAGCACGTCCTTACTCATACATTTACCCTGAGCTGTTTCAGAGTATTGGCAGTGTGTGTGTTGCTGTGTGGGTGTGTAACCCTGTACTTTGTCCTTTCCTAACTATATAGAACAAATGATTCTATATAGTTAGGCTATAAATCATTTTTGGGGGGCTTGTAACCATAGCATAACCTTTTTATGTGCTATATGGAACCTTTTTTGGTTCTTTAAATAAGGTTCTTTAAATAACCATGCTCATAAGGTTCTAAATGGAACTTTTATGGTGCTGTAGAGAATCCTTCATAAGGTTCAATAGAGAACATTAAAAAAGTTATAAATAGTACCATCAAAAAGGTTCCGCTGTGGTTACAACCCTTTTTGGGGTTATATAAACTCAGCAAAAAAAGAAACGTCCCTTTTTCAGGACCCTGTCTTTCAAAGATAATTCGGAAAAATCCAAAGAACTTCACAGAGCTTCATTGGAAAGGGTTTAAACACTGATTCCCATGCTTGTTCAATGAACCATAAACAATGAATGAACATGCACCTGTGGAACGGTCGTTAAGACACTAACAGCTTACAGACGGTAGGCAAATCAAATCAAATGTATTTATATAGCCCTTCGTACATCAGCTGATATCTCAAAGTGCTGTACAGAAACCCAGCCTAAAACCCCAAACAGCACGCAATGCAGGTGTAAAAGCACGGTGGCTAGGAAAAAACCTAGGAAGAAACCTAGAGAGGAACCAGGCTATGTGGGGTGGCCAGTCCTCTTCTGGCTGTGCCGTGTGGAGATTATAACAGAACATGGCCAAGATGTTCAAATGTTCATAAATGACCAGCATGGTCCAATAATAATAAGCAGCACGGCCAGGTGGACTGGGGACAGCAAGGAGTCATCATGTCAGGTAGTCCTGAGGCATGGTCCTAAGGCTCAGGTCCTCCGAGAGAGAGAAAGAAAGAGAGAAAGAGAGAATTAGAGAGAGGACACTTGAATTCACACAGGACACCGAATAGGACAGGATAATAAGGTCACAGTTATGAAAACTTAGGGCACTAAAGAGGCCTTTCTACTGACTCTGACAAACACCAAAAGAAAGATGCCCATGGTCCCATCTGCGTGAACGTGTCTTAGGCATGCTGCAAGGAGGCATGAGGACTGAATAAATTGCCATGTCCGTACTGTGAGACGCCTAAGACAGCGCTACAGGGAGACAGGACGGACAGCTGATCGTACTCGTAGTGGCAGACCACGTGTAACAACACCTGCACAGGATTGGTACATCTGAACATCACACCTGCAGGACAGGTACAGGATGGGAACAACAACTCCCTGAGTTACACCAGGAACGCACAATCCCTCCATCAGTGCTCAGACTGTCCGTAATAGGCTTAGAGAGGCTGGACTGAGGGCTTGTAGGCCTGTTGTAAGGCAGGTCCTCACCAGACATCACCGGCAACAACGTCGCCTATGGGCACAAACCCACCGTCGCTGGACCAGACAGGACTGAAGTGCTCTTCACTGACGAGTCGCGGTTTTGTCTCACCAGGGGTGATGGCCTTTCCAAGATGGCGTATCTTTCCAAGATGGCGTAGCAGTGCAGACGTGGTTTCTCGTCCTCTCATTTACTCTTTGTCTTTTTTGTCTTTTTTTTATATATATATATATATATATATATATATATATATATAATAAAAAAAAATCTATCTCTTTTTCCATTTTTAAATTAAATATACCTTCCGGTAACCCGCCTCACTCAATGTGACACGGATCTGCAATTTTTTTTTTTAGACCTTAAAGCCAAAACTTTCGTCAGAAGCTAGCCAGCTAATTAGCTACTAGCTTTTTAGTCATTGTTAGCCGCTGCTAGCGGCCTTTACCCTCTGCTCAGGCACCGGACGTTTTTTAGCCTGGATAATACCTGCCAGCCTCGGACTGTTTTTCTCCACTACAACGCCAGATTCCTGTTGTAAACCATGGACCATTACTTCTGATCATCACAGCAAGCTAGCTGCCACTGAATGACCCAGCCCCAAAGCTAGCCCTGAGCCAGGCCGCCAGCCGCTAGCAAACAAAATTACCACAACTACAATACCTCTTTCGCCATCTGGCCCGGTCGTATCCCTACGACTAGTCCGCAGATGTAATTCCATCCGCTGTGCCTTCAACCGGCCTTTGCCGGACGTCGGAGCAGACGCTTCTACTTACCCCGGCCTGTTAACTTTAAACGCTGTGTCTCCCGCGTGCTAGCGTAGCAACGACTACCCCGCGGCTTCCCTGTTCCATCTATTGCTGCATCCTGGACCTTATGATCACTTGGCTACATAGCTGATGCCTGCTGGACTGTTCATTTATCACGGTACTCCACTTTGTTTACCTTTGTTTATCTGTCGGCCCTAGCCCCGAACTCAGGCCCTGTGTGTAGTTAACCGACCCTCTCTGCCCATTCATTGCCATTTTACCTGTTGTTGTTGTCTGATTAGCTGTTGTTGTCTTACCTGTTGTTGTCTTAGCTAGCTCTCCCAATCAACACCTGTGATTGCTTTATGCCTTGCTTTATGTCTCTCTCAAATGTCAATATGCCTTGTATACTGTTGTTTAGGATAGTTATCATAGTTTTAGTTTACTGCGGAACTCCTAGTCCCACTGTACATGACTCAGATACTTCCTTTGTCCCACCTCCCACACATGCGGTGACCTCACCCAGTATAACCAGCGTGTCCAGAAATGTTCCTCGGGTGATGTGGAGGCTAACCCAGGCCCTGTGTGTCCCCAGGCACTCTCATTTGTTGACTTCTGTAATTGAAAAAGCCTTGGTTTCATGCATGTTAACATCAGAAGCCTCCCTAAGTTTGTTTTACTCACTGCTTTAGCACACTCCGCCAACCCTGATGTCCTTGCCATGTCTGAATCCTGGCTTAGGAAGGCCACTAAAAATTCTGAGATTTCCATACCTAAGTACAACATTTTCCATCAAGATAGAACTGCCCAAGGGGGAGGAGTTGCAATCTACTGCAGAGATAGCTTGCAAAGTTCTGTAATTACTTTCCAGGTCTATGCCCAAACAGTTCGAGCTTCTAATTTTAAAAATGAATCTCTCCAGAAATAAGTCTCTCACTGTTGCCGCCTGTTAAAGAACCCCTCAGCTCCCAGCTGTGCCCTGGACACCATATGTGAATTGATTGCCCCCCATCTATCTTCAGTGTTCGTTCTGTTAGGTGACCTAAACTGGGATATGCTTAACACCCCAGCAGTCCTACAATCTAAGCTAGATACCCTCAATCTCACACATGTTATCAAGGAAACCACCAGGTACAACCTTAAATCCGTAAACATGGGCAACCTCATAGATATTATCCTGCCCAACTTGCCCTCAAATACACCTCTGCTGTTTTCAATCAGGATCTCAGCGATCACTGCCTCATTCCCTGCATCCGCTATGGGTCTGCGGTCAAACGACCACCCCTCATCACTGTCAAACACTCCCTAAAACACTTCAGCGAGCAAAACTTTCTAATCGACCTGGCCCGGGTATCCTGGAAGGATATTGACCTCATCCCGTCAGTCGAGGATGCCTGGTTGTTCTTTAAAGTAATTTCCTCACTATCTTAAATAAGCATGCCCCATTCAAAAAATGTAGAACTAAGAACAGATACAGCCCTTGGTTCACTCCAAACCTGGCTGCCCTTGACCAGCACAAAAATATATTGTGACGGACTGCAATAGCATAGAATAGTCCCCGCGATATGCAACTGTTCAGGGAAGTCAGGAACCAATACACGCAGTCAGTCAGGAAAGCAAAGGCTAGCTTTTTCAAACAGAAATTTGCATCCTGTAGCTCTAACTCCAAAAGGTTTTGGGACACTGTAAAGTCCATGGAGAACAAGAGCACCTCCTCCCAGCTGCCCACTGCACTGAGGCTAGGTAACACGGTTACCACCGATAAATCCATGATAATCAATAAGCATTTCTCTACGGCTGGCCATGCTTTCCTCCTGGCTGCCCCAACCCCGGCCAACATCTCTGCACTCCCGCAGCTACTTGCCCGAGCCTCCCCAGCTTCTCCTTCACCCAAATCCAGATAGCAGATGTTCTGAAAGAGCTCAAAAACCTGGAACTGTACAAATCAACTGGGCTAGACAATCTGGAACCTCTCTATCCACCGCCATTGTTGCAAGCCCTATTACCAGTCTGTTCAACCTCTCTTTCGTATCGTCTGAGATCCCTAAAGATTGGAAAGCTGCCGCGGCCATCCCCCTCTTCAAAGGGGGTGACACTCTAGATCCAAACTGTTATAGACCTATATCCATCCTGCCCCGCCTTTCTAAAGTCTTCAAAAGCCAAGTTAATAAACAGATCACTGACCATTTCAAATCCCACCGTACCTTCTCCGCTGTGCATTCCGGTTTCCGAGCTGGTCATGGGTGCACCTCAGCCACGCTCAAGGTACTGAATGATATCATAACCTCCATCGATAAAAGACAGTACTGTGCAGCCGTCTTCATCAACCTGGCCAAGGCTTTCGACTCTGTCAATCACCGTATTCTTATCGGCAGACTCAATAGCCTTGGTTTCTCAAATGACTTCCTCGCCTGGTGACTTTCTCAAATGACTACCTCAACTACTTCACAGACAGAGTTCAGTGTGTCAAATCGGAGGGCCTCTGGCAGTCTCTATGGGGGTAACACAGGGTTCAATTATCAGGCCGACGTTTTTCTCTGTATATATCAACGATGTCGCTCTTGCTGCAGGTGATTCCCTGATCCACCTCTACACAGACGACACTATTCTGTGTACATCCGGCCCTTCTTTGGACACTGTGCTATCTAACCTCCAAACGAGCTTCAATGCCATACAACACTCCTTCCATGGCCTCCAACTGCTCTTAAACGCTAGTAAAACCAAATGCATGCTTTTCAACTGTTCGCTGCCCTCACCCGCCCGCGCGTCTAGCATCACTACTCTGGACGGTTCTGACTTAGAATATGTGGACAACTACAAATACCTAGGTGTCAGGCTAGACTGTAAACTCTCCTTCCAGACTCAAATCAAACATCTCCAATCCAAAATCAATCTAGAATCGGCTTTCTATTTCGCAACAAAGCCTCCTTCTCTCACGCTGCCAAACTTACCCTAGTAAAACTGACGATCCTACCGATCCTCGACTTTGGCGATGTCATCTACAAAATAGCTTCCAACACTCTACTCAGCAAATTGGATGTAGTCTATCACAGTGCCATTCATTTTGTTACCAAAGCGCCTTATACCACACACCACTGCTCTAGTCGGCTGGCCCTCGCTACATATTCGTCGCCAGATCCACTGGCTCCATGTCATCTATAAGTCTATGCTATGTAAAGCTCCGCCTTATCGCAGCTCACTGGTCACGATAACAACACCCACCAGTAGCACGCGCTCCAACAGGTATATCTCACTGGTCATCCCCAAAGCCAACACCTCATTTGGCTGCCTTTTATTCCAGTTCTCTGCTGCCAGTGACTGGAAAGAATTGCAGAAATCGCTGAAGCTGGAGACTTACATTTCCCTCACTAACTTTAAACATCGGCTATCTGAGCAGCTAACTGATCACTGCAGCTGTATATAGTCCATCTGTAAATAGCCCACCCAATCTACTTTGCTGCTCTTTTTCACACCAGTATCACTACTTACACACCATCATCTGCTCATCAACATCTGCTCATCTATACCTCCAGTGTTAATCTGCTAAATTGTAATTATTTGCTACTATGGCCTATTTATTGCCTTACCTCCTCATGCCATTTGCACACACTCTATATAGACTTTATTTTTTTTCTATTGTGTTATTGACTGTACGCTTGTTTATTCCATGTGTACCTCTGTGTTGTTGTTTCTGTCACACTGCTTTGCTTTATCGTGGCCAGGTTGCAGTTGTAAATGAGAACTTGTTCTCAACTAGCCTACCTGGTTAAATAAAGGTGAAATTCGTGTTTATCGTCGAAGGAATGAGCGTTACACCGAGGCTTTACTCTGGAGCGGGATTGATTTGGAGGTGGAGGGTCCAGCATCATCGGACTGAGCTTGTTGTCATTGCAAGCAATCTCAACACTGTGCGTTACAGGGAAGACATCCTCCTCCCTCATGTGGTACCCTTCCTGTAGGCTCATCCTGACATGACCCTCCAGCATGACAATGCCACCAGCCATACTGCTAGTTCTGTGCGTGATTTCCTGCAAGATAGGAATGTCAGTGTTCTGCCATGCTCAACAAATAGCCCGGATCTCAATCCCATTGAGCACGCCTGGTATCTGTTGGATCGGAGGGCGAGGGCTAGGGACAATCCCCCCAGAAATGTCCGGGAACTTGCAGGTGCCTTGGTTGAAGAGTGGGGTAACATCTCACAGCAAGAACTGGCAACTCTGGTGCAGTCCATGAAGAGTAGATGCACTGCAGTACTTAATGCAGCTGGTGGCCACACCAGATACTGACTGTTACTTTTGATTTTGACCCCCCTATTGTTCAGGGACACATTATTCAATTTCTGTTAGTCACATGTCTGTGGAACATGTTCAGTTTATATCTCAGTTGTTGAATCTAATGTTCCTACAAATATTTACACAGGTTAAGTTTGCTGAAAATAAACGCAGTTGACAGTGAGAGGAAGGTTTTTTTGCTGAGTTCAGAACCCTTTTTTATGGTTCAGTATAGAACCTTCATGGAGAATGGATCTATAAACATCCTTTCTCAATCGCAAAGGTTCTTTGTGGAACCATACAGGTTTTTATATGAAATTAATTTTAAATATCACAAATAAAAATGCAAAGATCCTTTGATGGGCTTAATGGGTTCTCAGTATGGTTCTGCATAGAACCATCACCCTTCCCAAAGAACCCTTGAAAAACAATTGTTTAGTGTGTGCCTATTTTCGTGTGTGCTCTATCTCATGTGTGTGTGTGTGTGTGTGTGTGTGTGTGTGTGTGTTTTCCCCAGGGTTGTGGTTGTCGGTGGGGATGGCTCGGTGGCTGAGGTGGCCCATGGGCTGTTGCTCCGGGCCCAGATGGATGCAGGCAGGGACACAGACTCCATGTTCACGCCTGTCCGAGCAACACTTCCTCTAGGGCTAATACCAGCAGGTGATGAGCAAGGATGGTGGTACACACACACACACACACACACACACAAAAACACACACACACACACACACACACACACACACACACACACACACACAGACACCCCAGCAGGTGAAGAGCAAGGGTGGCTTGACCACTCTCCTCTGCAGCTGTTCTCAATCCTCCCCAATATTTAGAACAACTTTTCTCCAGGTGATGAGATGACCCTATAGTTTATGAAGAGTACATCTGCTATTACAACAGCATATTGGTTTGAATGGTTTTAGTTTGTATGTTACTACACACCATCAGGCCATAGAGGTCAGGGTGCTCCTAAATGTTTTCTTGAGGCGTAGCAGACAGAGGAGTCTCACATTACAGCACTGTAAAATGTGCTAAATGATTTTTTTTATCTAATCAAAACGTATTCAGAACCATGTAATTGACAAACATCTCAATATTATCCCATATCAAGGACATTTCCATAGAGAGAGTGATTTATTCTATTGAAAACACTGTTCGTTGAAGCAAATGTATCATTTTTAATTTGGTTTAATTTGGTTTAATTTGATTTGATTGCACTGGGAGCTAATTGCCTTCTATTTGAGACGGAACCACGATTATACAGCATTCTACTGCACTTTAGAATTGTGAACATTGGCAGTCTATCAACCTTTGTAAATGCATGTGGCTCAGACATTAGCTGATTCTGAGCCTCATGCAGTGGATGGTTATAAAGAGCTCATCACTCCAATTATTTGTGGATTAAACCCTCATAGCCACACACACACGCCATGAATGACCCTACACACCACAGCCAGCAGCGAGGGTATCAACAATGCTGGCGTGGGCCAGTCTGGCTTTTTAAGCCAACAGTTTGACCTTCATGTGTCATTCTAGGCTGTGGTGGTAAAATTGAGTGCTGCTGTTAGCAGCCAAGAATGGAAGCCGTCCAACTCCCTGCAAATTGGATGCTCAGAAGTCACTGTATCTCTTCATTAGTGGGTTTCCCTATGGAGTATTTGTAAACAGTTTCCAATCACAAACAGGAGAGCCAGGTGAGATCGGCACCCTAGGAGGAATAGATACCGCTGTACCAGGAATAGGTCACTCCTGAGACTGAGGAGGGATGTGATCATATCTCCTTTGTTGAAGGAAGTAATGAACAAGCTCCACAGCAGCCCCGTGTTCAAATACTGTTTCGGGGATTTCAGGGGATTTCAGTTACTTTCAAAGTAATTTGGTAAGTAAGTGTTTTGATATGTTTTATTTGAAAACAGAAGTAGTTGAACATTAGAATGTTTTTGGAAATACACATGGAAAGTTTTGAAAAAGCAGTTGATTCGGGCCCCATGTTTAGAAAAGACACAAATACACAGAAAACAATAATTTAAATGACAAATATTCAAATACACAGGTCTGCTCCACAGTTTACCAACATTACACCATTTGAATTTAAAAGATAGGTGGTATTATGGTACTGTCAAAGTTAACAATTATATCCATAGTCTCAACAATATCCATATCTATTATCTATCTCACACTTCTTGCATTTAATGCATTTGTTTGTTTTCTGAGATTTTAAAGTTGAGCTAACTAATTGCTATTGCTGTCATAGTTAAAACTTTTACATCGTAATTTAAAAAAATAATAATCCAGTCATCACATCATCTTACTTAAACAGAATCAGTAGTGTTACACAGAGGATCACAAATACATTTCATTTAGAGAAAGGCCAATTAAATGCCCTGAGCATGCTAATCAAGAAACCATTTCTAATTTCTACATACATATTATACAGCTGTTTGGTATGTGTAGCATATAAACAACAGGATTCAAATTAATTGGACCGGTTTAAAGGGTTTCAGGGGGACTATTAATTTATTTGATATTCCAGACAAACCACAAAAATGTTGGTGCCGTTAGTTTTCCCTTCCAGGGTCTCTCTCCCTCTCTCTCTTTCGCTCTCTTTCGCTCTCTTTCTCCCTATCTCTCTCTCCCTATCTCTCTCTCGGTCTCTTATTCTCTCTCTTTGAGACATGCTTGACTAGACTAGCATCACATTCATCTGCCGGCCAGGGTGGGGAGACATTAACAGGCATATGAATATTCATGATGTCTGCTTAATTAAGTTAATTGTTCTGCAGAAGTGCCTTGCACACTTCCAAGGACATTTTATTTCTCTCTCTATCTCTCACTCTCTCTTTTTTCTCTTACTCTTTCTCTCTCTTTATTTTCTCTCTCTGTCTCTCTATCTCTCTCTTCTATGTATGGGTGATGTACAGTGTTCATATGGAGAGGCTAACATTGTTGGCGCAGTATGAACAAGTGTGTGTCTTTTGGGAAGAGGTAATTAATGAGGGTGGAATTGCCATCGCTGGTGATAATGTGAGCACCACCCACAACAATGGCTAGGAACAATAGATGCTAACACAACTGATGATGTAAAATACTATATTATCATCGACACTAGTTCCATTGTAGAATGGGGGAAATCTCAGATGGCATTTATCTATGTAATTATTAATCACACTATGCAAATTATTAGTTCATGCATAATAAGCAATTACAATGCTTATCCCCTCTAAACATGTAGAAATGTATTAGCTACTTTAAGTATCTTAATTACATGTAACTCACATTTCAATGTATTTTTAAAATTAAATTCTACGACTAATCACCAATCTGTATTTGTTATGAATGAAAATATACCTGAAATTCCCTTTACCCTCCTTATGTAATTGCAGCAATGAAGATGCAGGGTTTGGAGAGGGGTTGGTTTGGAGGGGGGGTGGGGTTGTAACTGTATAACAGTAGAAGAAACCTGGTAGGTGTATCTTTCTGTAGCCGATCTGTCTGATATGACTCCTGTATGTGTTCCGTGGTATCCACACCACCATGTCAGAGGAGAGGCGGGAAAGGTCAGTTTCTCACCCAGCCAGTCTGTCTATAGACCTACTCATTTACAGACATCAGTTCTTATGTCCTGTTCATCTGCGCAAACAACATGGCAGATAGCAGCATGAAAGGAAATGCCTACTCACCAAGTGACAGACAACCTTGTCTCTCTCTCTCTCTCTCTGTCTCTCTCTCTCTCTTCTTTCTCTCTCTCTTGCTCTCTCTCTGCTCTCTCTCTCTTCTTTATCTCACTCTCTCTTGCTCTCTCTGCTCTATCTCTCTCGCTCTTTCACCATCTCTCTCTCTCCATCTCTTTCTCTCTCTCTCTGCTCTCTCTCTCTCTCTCTTCTTTATCTCACTCTCTTGCTCTCTGCTCTTTCTCTCTCGCTCTCTCTCTCTCCATCTCTCTCTCTCCATCTCTTTCTCTGCTCTCGCTCTCTCTCTCTCCATCTCTTTCTCTCTCTCCATCTCTTTCTCTCGCTCTCTCTTGCTCTCTCTCATCTTTCTTTCTCTCTCTCCCCTCTCTCTCTCTTTCTCTCTCTCTGTCTCTCTCTCTCCATCTCTTTCTCTCTCTCTCCATCTCTTTCTCTCTCTCTGCTCTCTCTCTCTCTCTCTCTCTCCATCTCTTTCTCTCTCTCTCCATCTCTTTCTCTCTCTCCATCTCTTTCTCTCGATCTCTCTTGCTCTCTCTCTCTCCATCTTTCTCTCTTTCTCTCTCTCTGCTCTCTCTCTCTCTCTCTCCATCTCTTTCTCTCTCTCTCCATCTCTTTCTCTCTCTCAATTCAATTCAATTTGCTTTATTGGCATGACGTAACAATGTACATATTGCCAAAGCTAATTTTGGATATTTACAATATAAAAATGAGAATCAGAATTGTCAATGGGACAACAGTAACAACAAAACCAAGGGTCAAAATAACCATACATTCAACAATAACAATAAGTATACAGTAGAGGACATGTGCAGGTTGATTGGTCTGTCAGACACTGTTCCTCAACTTATGGCAGGCAGCAATGTAGTGCGCTGCCAACTCACAGCTCTCTGCGTCCTCCCCCAACAGGACAGGTAGCCTACTCTCATCAGAGAGGTCTTTGAAAGCTTGAATAAGGGTTTCAAATTTGGGGAAATGACACTAATTGTTTTATATTTTTGTAACGTTTTGTCAGGAAATGCAGCTCCGTCTCAGGTTCTGCTGTTGTGCAGTGGCTGCACAGCCTTTCCTCTACAAGGAGCCAGGTTTTCCTGTGTCTACCCTTCTCAATGGCAAGGTTGTGCTCACTGAGCCTGTACTTTGTCAAGGTTTTTCTAAGGTTTTGATCAGTAACCATGGTCAAATATTTAGCCATGGTGTACTGTCGATTTAGGGCCAGATAACACTGCATTTTGCTTTGTGTTTGTGCTTGTGTTTCCCAATAAGCAATATAGTTTTGTTTTGACTGTGTTGTAATTTGGTTTATGCTGATTGATTGGATGTTCTGGTCCTGAGGCTTCAGTGTGTTAGTAGAACAGGTTTGTGGACTCAGGAACAGGACTCTTTTCTTTGCTCAGCTCTTGGATTTGCAGGGCTTGGTAGTGATATGAGAGGGGGTCACTGCATTTTTAGGTGTTTCCAAAACTTAATTGCTCTTTTTTGAGTTTTTATTATTAGTGGATATTGGCCTAATTCTGCCCTGCATACATTGTTTGTTGTTTTCCTCTGGACATGTAGGAGAATCTTACAGAACTCTGCATGCAAGGTTTCATTAGGGTGTTTGTCCCATTTGATGAAATCTTGTTTTGCAAGTGGACCCCACACCTCGCTGCCATAAAGTACAATTGGTTCAATGACATATTCAATTCGTTTTAGCCAAATTTTAATAGGTATTTCATTTTGAATTAGCTTTTTAATGGCGTAGAATGGCCTGCGTGCTTTCTCTCTCAGTTAATTTACTGCCTCATTAAGGTGTCCAGTTGTAGTGTGTTGCAGTACTCTATATATTTTGTACCAATTAAGAACTTTGGTCTAATTCCCTGAGATCTGGATCTTCTCTGGAAAATCATTATTTTAGTCTTTTTGGGGTTTACTGCCAGGGCCCAGGTGTGGAAGTACTGCTCTAGCAGGTCCAGGCTCTGCTGTAGGCCATGTGCTGTGGGTGACAGCAGGCATAGGTCATCTGCGAAGAGTAGGCATTTAACTTCTGAATTGGAGAGACTAACACCAGGGGCTGAGGATTTTTCTACAGTAGTGGCCAATACGTTAATGTAAATATTGAAGAGTGCAGGGCTCAGATTGCAACCCTGACGAAGGCCCCGCCCCTGGTTAAAGAATTCTGTTCTTTTCTTGCCAATTTTAATGCTGCATGTATTGCCAGTATACATTGATTTAATTATGTCAAATGTTTTACCCCCTATACCACTTTCAAGAAATTTGTAGAACAGTCCTGTATGCCAAATAGAATCAAATGCTTTTTGGAAGTTGATAAAGCAAGCTTTATAATAATAAATAATAATTTTGGTATTATTTTGGTGGACATGTTTATCTATCAGAGTGTGTAGGGTGTAAATAGGATCAGTTGTGCGATGTTTTGGTATAAATTCAATTAGGCTTTTACTCAAGACATTGTTCTTATTAAGGAAGTTTAGTGCCCTTACATTTATAATACTACAGAAAACCTTCCCAGGTTACTGATCACACAAATGCCTCTGTAGTTGTTAGGGTTAAATTTGTCTCCGTTTTTAAAGATTGTGGTTCCAGATGTCAGGGAAATAACCTACACTCAGGATCAAATTAAACAGTTTTAATTTAGCCAATTGAAATTTTGCACTAGTGAGTTTGAGCATCTCATTTAGGATGCCATCAGGTCCGCATGCTTTTTTAAATGTCAGAGCCTGAAGTTTCTTATAGAGCTCCTGGTCAGTAATAGTTTAGTTTCTTATAGAGCTCCTGGTCAGTAATAGTTTAGTTTCTTATAGAGCTCCTGGTCAGTAATAGTTTAGTTTCTTATAGAGCTCCTGGTCAGTAATAGTTTAGTTTCTTATAGAGCTCCTGGTCAGTAATAGTTTAGTTTCTTATAGAGCTCCTGGTCAGTAATAGTTTAGTTTCTTATAGAGCTCCTGGTCAGTAATAGTTTAGTTTCTTATAGAGCTCCTGGTCAGTAATAGTTTAGTTTCTTATAGAGCTCCTGGTCAGTAATAGTTTAGTTTCTTATAGAGCTCCTGGTCAGTAATAGTTTAGTTTCTTATAGAGCTCCTGGTCAGTAATAGTTTAGTTTCTTATAGAGCTCCTGGTCAGTAATAGTTTAGTTTCTTATAGAGCTCCTGGTCAGTAATTGGGGAGTCCAATGGATTTTGATTGTCCTTTATAGCTTTTTCTAATCCATTCAACTTCTCATGAATTTGGCGTTGTTCTGCGTTTGTGTCAATTTGAACGGTGTTGTAAAGTGTTTTAAAATGGGTTGTCCATATGTCACCATTTTGTATCGCAAATTTTTCTTGTTTAGTTTTTTCCAATTTTGCCAGAAGTTGTTTGTGTTTATGGATTTTCTCTCTCCATCTCTTTCTCTCACTCTATCTTGCTCTCTCTCTGCTCTCTCTCTCCATCTCTTTCTCTCTCTCTCTCTCTCTGCTCTCTCTCTCTCTGCTCTCTCTCTATCTCTTTGTCTTTCTCTCTCTCTCTCTCTCTCTCTCTGCTCTCTCTCTCTCCATCTTTTTCTCTCTCTCTCCATCTCTTTCTCTCACTTTCTCTCTCTTTCTCATGCTCTATGTCTCTCTCTCTCCTGTGTGTTTGTCTATGTCTGTAATCTGTACAAACACACTGACATCTGTTCTATTCCGGCCACCGCTGACCGCAAGGTAAACTCGGCTTAATTGGCATCAGACAATATTAAGTTGAATGACTTTCCTCTAACAAAGTGCTCATTTTGTTCATTATTAACCCAGCCTCTACAGACAGTGAGATACAGTGTGTTTGCATAGGTTTCCTCGTCTTTTGTATCACTGTGAATCGTGATAGCTTGCTACAATCAGGTGGCTTACTTCTGCAATAATAAGGTCAGCCATTATAGGTTTGGGAAATCCGAGAATTGATATACTGTAAGTGAATGGGTG
>NC_143043.1:37467446-37607446 GCF_057628025.1 Oncorhynchus mykiss
TAGCTACCTCCCACTGTGTGTTTTGAAGTCATGAAATTAGGTGTTGTACCAGCACATTCTCATCTCATTCTCTGTCATTTTTCTGGTTTTATGGTAATGGTCAGTGTACTGCTATAAAGTTAGGACGTTTGTCCCAAATGTCACCTTATTTCTTACTCCCCTATGGCCCCTGCCATCTGAGGTACAGACAGACAGGTTGATGCAGTATCGGGCCAGTCCAGGTGTCCCTTTGAGATAAAACAGCGTAATGACACCCCAGAGAGGAGGCCTGGCCACTGAACTGGAACACTGAGGGCATTCCTGCTTTAATGCACTGGGATCACTGTCAAAGTTGGGAAAAGCTCTCAATTTATTGCTAGCACCTAATTCCATGTAATGGCTCTTTTACATGTATATATTCTTATATTCTGTCGGTTATTGATGGGGATGGGGACAGTGTGTGTGGCGGGAGTGGCGGGGGGTAGGTGGAGTTGGGTGTGTGTTTATGTGTGTGTGTGTGTGGGATGTAGTGTTTTCTGCTGATGCTCTTCTTGTTTAACTACACTCGATGCAGATCCACAGCCAGAGGACGTGTAAGTCACATTTTGCTGTGAGAGACAGGAGCCTTGGCTGTCCCAAATAGCATCCTGTTCCCTAGATCAAAAGTAGTGCACTTTTGATGAGGCCCACAGGGAGAATAGGGTTCCATTTGTGACGCAGATTTAGACTGGCAGCTTCTAAGCCTCTCTCACTGCTCTCCGATGGATATCTGGTTCACCTTCAGACCACATCAACACGTCAGCAATCCCTGCCTGGTGTCATTACAGCATAATGTGTCTTTTCTGTTGGCCATAATCATTGTCTCTTTTCTGTTTCTGGGTGGCCAAACCCTCTCTCCTTAACCAAGGTGAAATGCACTGATCCACCACTGATTCCTAAGCAGTGCATTTCACCCATAAAGTGTTACTGTATTTTGCTCGTAGAAAAGATGCCAATCCTGTAACTTTGAATTCCTGTCCTTAGATGGCTTTGGGAGATTTGAAATGGGCTCTTTGTGACAGGCAGGACCTTTATAGTGTGGTGTTTTTAGTTCCCCCCCCTGAGACTTATCTTGTTCACCTCCGCTGTGCGTTTCCAATTACACTCCCTGTGGATTTGCACACACACACGAATGCACACGCACTCACACACACACAGAAACACTGTGGATTTACTCAGATTCGTTCCCAAGCTCAGGGGAGCTTCAACGATGTTGCCACCTCTGGCAGACAGCACTATCAAAGTAGGGGAAATAGAGAAATGGTATTGATTCAAACTGAGGCGACTGCAGTCGTTTAAAAAACAAGTGTTGATAGAAATTGAATTGAGGTTACACTGGGAGGAATGACAGAGAGTAGATTGGAATGTGCCATGTGCCAATGGAGGTCACACTGCTTTCATTGCAGTTTGTTGTCAAATTATTTCACTTGCTTATGGTATTGAACATTCAAAAAGGCACTCTCACTGAGCTGTCTTGTTGCAGGTGCACAGTAACAATGAGATAGAGAGAGAAATACACAATGTAGAAACAACAACTGCGATACAGTATGTGAAAAGACTGCACATTGCAAATTCAGTAAAGAAGACTTGAGAAGAATGTGATGAATCTGTTGTGAGGTTCCATTCCCTGTCATAATAATGATCATGTCATGGTTACACACTGAGGGAGAACTGGGCTGCAGCGGTAAGAGTCTCTACCACCCTGACAAAGTGGTCCTAGATGGAAAACAGGCCTTTCTGTTGGTTCTGCTTCCAGAACTTTAACTTTCCAACACACCAGTTCTGAACTCAGTCTCATCTATGTGTGACACCGATTGAGAGGATGGATAGCCGGATACATTTGGACCAGAAGTATGGAAATATGCTTCTGTGCTGTTGAAACCTCCAGGAGGCCTACAGTCAACTGTACTCTGTATAGACTGGATTAGACCTGGAGGGTTCAACCATGAGATCATCATTAATAACATGTGTTTGGAAAATGTATTCCAGATTAAAGCTTGGAAAGGACAACCACAACTGTTGACTGTTTAATACCTGTAAAATGTCACAGAGAACTCCTCAAATTCTAGAACTCCTCAAATTCTAGAACTCCTCAAATTCTAGAACTCCTCAAATTCTAGAACTCTTCAAATTCTAAACATTTGCCTGCAGGATAAACAGAGCTATCAGACTCATATTTGAGAGTGTGTATGGTGTGACTTTGCAGTAGATATATTATTAAACAAGCTTTGCCTCGATGAAGTTGACTTGCCATCCGATCCTTCCAAGGATGACAACTATTCCAAAGCAGGGAACTATATGTGTTACAAAGCAGGCAGCCATGTAGAAAATCAAATCATCACACAATCTTGTTTTATTCTCCAGCAATAAGTATCAAAATTATACCTCTGATGATGACATCAACATTGTCTTTGAGCACAAACTGTGGGGCTTCCTTGGTTCAGTGAACCACGGCAGCTGATTATTGGTTTCACGGTTTCCTTTGACGAGGTCTGACAAGGAACAGTTTTATCTAACCACACTTCTGTAAACTTGTTGTGGAAGATGCCCACCCCAGTACACACACACGTGTTCACTACATTAACCCCCCCAGCACGCGTGCGCACACACACACACACACACACACACACACACACACTTCAGTTCACAGAATCACAGGGGAAGGAAGGAGATCCAGTCTACTCTGGATGAAATATGTATGAGTTGTGATTGCTGCGGTAGCTCTTGGTGCATTGGGGCTTTTTCATCTGTACTTCCAACATGACATCTGACTGTGTTTGTATGCTGCAGTCAAGTCTCTTGAAGGTATACAAAAAGAATTCATGTTGATAAATAAGGGCCCATAAGTACAGCAAACATCCTGTTGTCTCAACGCGTTGCTATAACAAACTCACGGCTTGTGCAACAGTGTGAGTTCTGTATTTATCTTCCTGAACCAGGACACAAACTTGTGGACCCCAGTAAGGGTTGCTGCTGCATAAGCAACTGCTAATGAGGATCCTAATAAACTAAACGAACTCACAAACTTCTGCACAATAATACACATAATGAGGCAATTCATGTACGACCTGTGTAACGTGTATTGTCAGCTGTACGTTTACTCATTGAGGTAACTAATATAATAACTGTAATTATGTCTCTGATCTATGTGAGATGATGTGACTGTGTATCCGTTGCGAACAGCTGAGTTCAGATGTAAATACCAGACAAACACATCATCGACTGCCGAGTCACAACAACAAATCTACCTTTGAAATAAATAAAGCCTTTTTAACAGTGATCCAGTCCTTTTTATCGGAATCATCTGAGAAGATATTAGAGGAAGATAATTGTTCATATAAATTGGTAAATATAAAGGCAAATGTATTAAATCCATCTGCGTGTTTCAGGCCTATTGTGTTCACACAGTGCAGTCTGGGTCAGTCTGGGTCAGTCTGGGAGCCCTTCATGATGTATTCACTTCAGCAAACCTTTTATTGGGCACGTTTACCGAGCCAAGCGTTTTATATAATCGTGACTAATTGTTTGGGAAACTTTCAGAATCCTTTGTGACACACATTCATTTGATTTTCTGAATGCATTGTAGATAATCACAAACGTGCTAATTAATTCCCAAAATCAACACCAACAAAGCACTTGAATCTCCAGCCGGAAAAAGAAACAGGAACACTCTCAATGTGCTCCAATTATGTATGAGAGGCTTGTTGCAAAAACAGCCCAATATTCAAATAATCCCTAACCACATTAGGCACAGTTACTGGGAAAGGGCTGAAGCACATACAACATGAACATAATAGTGTAGATATCAATGGAGGCTGGTGAGGGGAGGACGGCTCATATTAATGGCTGGAATGGAGCAAATGGAAAGGCATCAAACACATGGAAACCATTTGTTTAATGTATTTGATATCATTCCAACTATTCCACTCCAGCCATTACCACGAGCCTGTTCTCCCCAATTAAGGTGTCACCAACCTCTTGTGGTAGATATGTGCATTGTGCCCTGTGCTTTGTGCATTTTGTAAATAGGACAATGAACATCTTTCAAGAGACCTGCTCAGAGAAGACCTACTGTATACTAGAAGAAGAGACCAATCCCACTGGGAAAACACAGGTTGAATCAACGTTGTTTCAAAGTCATTTGTCAACGTATTGTGGCATGGAATCAACACTGAAAATTCATTGGATTTGAACCAGCGTTGTAAACATGCTTGCACACGCTTTTTCAGTTCTGCCCACAAATGTTCGATAGGATTGAGGTCAGGCTTTATGATGGCATCTCCAATACCTTGACTTTGTTGTCCTTAAGCCATTTTGCCACAACTTTTGAAGTATGCTTGGGGTCATTGTCCATTTGGAAGACCCATTTGCGAACAAGCTTTAACTTCCTGGCCTCCCGGGTGGCGCAGTGGTTAAGGGCGCTGTACTGCACCAGAGACTCTGGGTTCACACCCAGGCTCTGTCGCAACCGGCCGCGACTGGGAGGTCCGTGGGGCGACGCACAATTGGCCTATCGTCATCCGGGTTAGGGAGGGTTTGGCCGGTAGGGATATCCTTGTCTCATCGCGCACCAGACTCCTGACTCAAGGTTGCACGGTGTTTCCTCCGACACATTGGTGCAGCTGGCTTCCGGGTTGGATGCGCGCTGTGTTAAGAAGCAGTGCGGCTTGGTTTGGTTGTGTATCGGAGGACGCATGACTTTCAACCTTCATCTCTCCCGAGCCCGTACGGGAGTTGTAGTGATGAGACAAGATAGTAACTACTTAAACAATTGGATACCAAAAAAACAAACAAAAAAGGCTTTAACTTCCTGACTGATGTCTTGAGATGTCTTGAGATGTTGCTTCAATATATCCACATAATTTTCCTTCCACTGTTTTGTGAAGTGCACAGTCCCATCCTGCAGCAAAGCACCTCCACAACATGATGCTGCCACTCCCGTGCTTCACGGTTGGGATGGTGTTCTTCCGCCTGAACACGGCACTGTTCCTAGGCTGTCATTGTAAAAAAGAACTTGTTCTTAACTGACTTGCCTTTTATTAAATGAAGGTTAAAATAAGAAAAATCATGGATGAATGACTACTCATTAAAATGATGGTGTCCTTTGTTGCACAAATCAGATGTAAATATAGCCTACATGAACCCAATTTCACTCAGAATTTACTTTCACATACAGCTTGTTTAAGACATGTTAGAGTAGTTATTTTCAACTAGTTATTTTCAACTAGTCAACGTTATTTAGATATTTTACGCAAATGAGTATGGAAGCTGATCAGTGTTGAATTCCAAAGTTGAAATTAGATTTATGTAACAACCTTTTAGTCAGGTTAACCTGTCTCGGACTGCCAATGAAATTACAGGGCGCCAAATACAAATCAACAGAAATCTCATAAATCAAATTTCTCAAACATATAAGTATCAGGCACAATTTTAAAGATAAAATTCTCGTTAATCCAGACACAGTGTCTGATATCAAAAATGCTTTACAGCGAAAGCTCCACAAATGATTATGTTAGGTCACCACCAAGCCACAGAAAAACTCAGCCATTTTTTCCAGCCAAAGAGTGGAGTCACAAAAAGCACAAATAGAGATAAAATTCATCACTAACCTTTTATGATCTTCATCAGATTACACTCATAGGACTTCATGTAACACAATACATGTATGTCTTGTTCACTAAAGTGCATATTTATATAAAAAAATCTCATTTTACATTGGCGTGTTACGTTCAGTAGTTCTAAAACATGCGGTGATTGTGCAGAGATCCACATGAATTCACAGAAATACTCACTATAAATGTTGATGAAAATTCAAGTGTCATGCATGAAACTTTAGATACCCTTCTCCTTAATGCAACCGCTGTGTCAGATTTAAAAAAAACTTTACGGAAAAAGCATAATCTGAGTACGGCGCTCAGAGCCCAAACCAACCAAAAGAAATATCCGCCATGGTGCGTAGTCAACATTAGTCAAAAATAGCATTATAAATATTCACTTACCTTTGATGATCTCCATCAGAATGCACTCCCAGGTATCGCAGTTCCACAATAAATGTTTGTTTTGTTCGATAATGTCCATAATTTATGTCCATTTATGTCCAAATAGCTTCTTTTGTTAGGGCGTTTGGTAAACAAATCCAAAAGCGCGTTTAGGTCCAGTCAGACAAAAGGTTCAAGAAGTTATATTACAGGTCGTAGAAACTTGTCAAACTAAGTATAGAATCAATCTTTAGGATGTTTTTATCATAAATGTTCAATAATGTTCCAACCGGAGAATTCCATTGTCTGTGAAATGCACGTGACCAGCGCGTGGCTCTCTGCAAGACCACTGACTCAAAGAGCTCTCATCCGGTCCCACTTCACAGTAGAAGCCTGAAACAATGCTATAAAGACGGTTGACATCTAGTGGAAGCCTTAGGAAGTGCAACATAACCCATATCCCACTGTGAATTCGATAGGGGCTGAGTTCAAAAACGACAAACCTCAGATTTCCCACTTCCTGTTTGGATTTTTTCTCAATTTGTTGCCTGTCATATGAGTTCTGTTATACTCACAGACATCATTCAAACAGTTTTAGAAACTTCAGAGTGTTTTCTATCAAATACTAATAATAATATACATATATTAGCATCTGGGACTGAGTAGGAGGCAGTTTACTCTGGTGTTACCTTAATTTCAATGTTTACAACGTTGGTTGAAATGAGATGAAAACAGTACTGGAACCCTGGAACCCTGCATACATGTATATATCATATTGCATAGGACCATTTGTGCACCTCTTTAACCATGTCTGAGACACCAGGCTGTCATGACTGTCATGCATTGCATGGTATCAAAGCGTTCTCTCAGTGACGTTTGGCTTTCAGAACAGGGACACTGTGGACATAATACAGTGAGTATTATTCATTCCTTTCTTTAATGTCTTTTTATAATGAATTTTCCTTTCTGACATTTCAAAAGGAAATTTGCTCCTGAATTGCTTAATATTTCATATGTTCTCAGAATATGAGGCTTGTCATTTGTGTCTGTGAGTCTTGTCTGTGACATTTCTTGATGAGACTGTTTTGTGAGACTGTTTGTGTTGGCTCTGGTTGTCGTTGCATTGAGCTGCACTAAGACATGTCCTGCAGATTTTGTTGTGGTAAAGTAGAAGCATTCTATTGAAGGTGATATACAGTAGATATCTCATTGTAGAAACTTGATGTAGAGATTTCCACTGTGACATGTTATTTGTTTATTGAAAAAAAAAACATTATTGATTTGTCCTCATACTTTCAGCATTATTAATAAATCATCTTAAGGATCTCTACAGATTGGTCTCCTTCCCACGGGACGGCTGAGCTAATGTGTGCTTAATGCGATTAGCATGAGGTTGTAAGTAACAAGAACATTTCCCAGGACATAGACATATCTGATATTTGCAGAAAGCTTACATTCTTGTTAATCTAACGGCACTGTCCAATTTACAGTAGCCATTACAGTGAAAGAATACCATGCTATTGTTTGAGGAGAGTGCACACTTATGAACTTGAAAGTTATTAATATTCCAATTAGGGACATTTTGGCAGTCTTGATACAACATTTTGAACAGAAATGCAATGGTTCATTGGATCAGTCTAAAACGTTGCACATACACGACTGCCATCTAGTGGCCAAAATCTAAATTGAGCCTGGGCTGGAATAATACATTATGGCCTTTCTCTTGCATTTCAAAGATGATGGTGCAAAAAAAGTTGGTATCTTCTTTGTATTATCTTTCAACAGATCTAATGTGTTATATTTTCCTACATTAATTTCAAATTTCCATGAAATTCAAAGTGTTTCCTTTCAAATGGTATTAAGAATATGCATATCCTTGCTTCAGGTCCTGAGCTACAGGCAGTTAGATTTGGGTATGTGATTTTAGGTGGCCAGGTCGCAGTTGAAAATGAGAACTTGTTCTCAACTAGCTTACATGGTTAAATAAAGGTGAAATATATATATTTTAATTTAAAGGTGAAAATTGAAAAAAAGGGGCGGATCCTTAAGAGGTTTTAAGTTACAGACCCAATAATTTACTGCAACAGTTTTCACCACTGGTCATTATGCCCGGTAATATTGTTCTTCCAAGTATCCCCAGTTGGACTCATACTTTGAATTTCCTGCTGGTCAAACTGCTGACTCTAACTGCAAACAGCTTTACTGCTGATGTCCAGATAGGGTAGATAGACAGACCACCTGTATCAGATAGAGAGAGAGCTTTTACAGTAGGACTGGGTATGGATAGAGACAGTTCATGAAATAATGTGTGTGTGTCGCCCTAGTACAGTAGGTGGCTGATGGTACCATACCCAGTCTCTCTCTGTTTTAGGAGGTTGTTTTGTTCAGATACAGTAGAAAGACATTACAGTTGTACTGAGAATGGATGGAGAGGTACCGGGAAATATGTCCGCTATTGTCCCAGTAGTCCTAGGAGGGTGACGCCAGACTGTGCATGTTTTATGGGGACATTTGACTTATGGGGGCCTTAGTTTAACATGGGGAGTGAACGTAGTGCTCTTTTCTCCTCTGCTCAGAGGACTGGCAGTGTTTAGGACAGCCAGGGCAGCAGGAGGTGAACTGGAGGCCCCAGATGGGAAGTGACGGCTCCATTTGTCAGCCAGTGCCAGGGCAGATTGAAGTTAAACGAGCCACAATAGCTCTACATTATGTCCATGCAGGGCAGGCTTACATAGGTTGCATTCCAAAGGGCACCCTATTATAGTGCACTACTTTTGACCAGGGACCAACCTCTGGTCAAAAGTAGTGAACTATATAGGGAATGGGGTTCCGTTTAGAACGGAACCATAGTCAGGACTCGGAACAGAGATGAAGCTTTTGACTTTGACTTCCCCTCATATGCTCCCTCAACCCTGAGCCCTGCTGTCTGCTGTCATTCCCCCCTCTATTCAAATCCAATTTTGTTTGTCACATGCGTCGAATACAACAGCTTACAGTGAAATGCAGTTCAAGAATAGAGTGAAGAAAATATTTACTAAATTAATTAAAGTAAAAAAAAAAAAAGAAAAAAAGAAAAAAGAAAATTACATAATAACAATGAGGCTTATATACAAGGGACACCGATACTGAGTACATGTGCGGGGGTACAGGTTAGTAATTTGTGAAGTGACTATGCATAGATAATAGATAGCGAGTAGCAGAAGTGTAAAAACAAAGGGGAGTCCTTCCTCTGAAACGCCTAGTATATAGGTCCTGGATGTCAGGAAGCTTGGCCCAGTGATGTACTACGCACTACCCTCTGTAGTGCCTTATGGTCAGATGCCGAGCAGGGATGCAACCCGTCAGGATACTCTCGATTGTGCAGCTGTAGAACCTTTTGAGGATCTGAGGACCCATGCCAAATATGTTCAGTCTTCTGAGGGGGAATAGGCTTTGTCGTGCCCTGGAGGTTTGTTAAGACAGTGTCCAAAGAAGGGCCAGAAGTATACCGAATGGTGTTGTCTGTGTAGAGGTGGATCAGAGAATCATCAGCAGCAGAGCGACATCATTGATATATACAGAGAAAAGAGTCGGTCCGGGAATTGAACCCTGTGGCACCCCCATAGAGACTGCCAGAGGTCCGGACAACAGGCCCTCCGATTTGTGTGGAGTGAAGGTGGTCCATTGTTTTTTCCCTCTGGTTGTACATTTAACATGCTGATAGAAATTTGGTAAGGCAGATTTAAGTTTCCCTGCATTAAAGTCCCCGGCCACTAAGAGCGCCGCCTCTGGGTGAGCTTTTTCCTGTTTGCTTATGGTGGAATACAGCTCATTGAGTGCGGTCTTAGTGCCAGTAGCAGGCTGTGGTGGTATGTAGACAGCTACAAAAAATACAGATGAATACTCTCTAGGTAGATAGTGTGGTCTACAGCTTATCATGAGATACTCTACCTCAGGTGAGCAAAACCTCGAGACTTCCTTAGATATCATGCACCAGCTGTTATTTACAAAAATACATACATGTCTTACCAGACGCCACTGTTCTATCCTGCCGATACAGCGTATAACCAGCCAGCTGTATGTTGATGTCGTCGTTCAGCAACGACTCCATGAAGCATACGATATTACAGTTTTGAATGTCCCGTTGGTAGTTTAATCTTCCTCATAGATCATCGATTTTATTTTTCAAAGATTGCACGTTTGCTAGCAGAATGGAAGGCAGTGGGGGTTTATTCGATTGTCTACGAATTCTCAGAAGGCAGCCCGCCCTCCGGGCCCTTTTTCTCCACCTTCTCTTCATGAAAATGACGTGTCATTCACATTTGGCTCGTCAGACTCGTTAAAGGAAAAAAAGGATTCTGACAGTTCGTGGTGAGTAATCGCAGTTATGATGTCCAGAAGTTATTTTCAGTCATAAGAGACGGTAGCAGCAACTTTATGTACAAAATAAATAAAAAGATAAGTTACAAACAATGCAAAGAAACAAATAAAAAAACACAACTGGTTAGGAACACGTAAAACGTCAGCCTTCTTCTCCGGTGCCATCTTAAAGCCTGGAGGTGTGTTTTCCATCATTTTCCTGTTGAAAAACAAATGATAGTCCGACTAAGCGCAAACCAGATGGGATGGTGTATTGCTGCAGAATGCTACGGTAGCCATGCTGGTTAAGTGTGCCTTGAATTCTAAATAAAGACAGTGTCACCAGCAAAGCACCCCCACATCATCACACCTCCTCCTCCATGCTTCACAGTGGGAACCACACATGCGGAGATCATCCGTTCAGCTACTTTGCGTCTTGTAAACACACAGTGGTTGGAACCAAAAATCGCAAATTTGGTCTCATCAGACCAAGGGACAGATTTCCACCAGTCTAATGTCCATTGCTCATGTTTCTTGGCCCAAGCAAGTCTCTTCTTATTATTGGTGTCCTTTAGTAGTGGTTTCTTTGCAGCAATTCAACCATGAAGGCCCGATTCACTCAGTCTCCTCTGAACAGTTGATTTTGAGATGTGTCTGTTACTTGAACTCTGTAAAGCATTTATTTGGGCTGCAATTTCTGAGGCTTGTAATGAATTTAACCTCTGCAGCAGAGGTAACCCTGGGTCTTCCTTTCCTGTGGTGGTCCTCATGATAGCAGGTTTCATCATTGAGCTTGAGGGTTTTTGCAACTGCACTTGAAGAAACCTTAAAAGTTCTTGACATTTTCTGGATTGACTGACATTCAACTCTTAAAGGAATGTTTCTCTTTGCTTATTTGAGCTGTTCTTGCCATAATGACGACTTGGTATTTTCCAAATAGGACTATCTTCTGTATACCAACCCTACCTTGTCACAACACAACTGATTGGCTCAAATGCATTAAGAAGGAAAGAAATTCTACAAATTAACTTTTAACAAGGCACACCTGTTCATTGAAATGCATTCCAGGTGACTGTCTCATGATGCTGGTTGAGAGAATGCTAAGAGTGTGCAGAGCTGTCATCAAGGCAAAGGGTGGCTACTTTGAAGAATCTCAAATATAAAATATATTTAGATTTGTTTAACACTTTTTTGATTACTACATGATTCCATGTGCTATTTCATAGTTTTGATGTCTTCACTATTATTCTACAATGTAGAAAATAGCAAAAATAAAGAAAAACCCTTGAATGTGTCAGTGTGTCCTTACTTTTGACTGATACAGTATATGACAATGTATGTCAATGTACGATTTAGTCTTAGAATCTCCCTCTCCCTCTCCGTCCCTTACCCCCAGCTCCCCAGCAGTCTAAATTGCATCATGCTGTTGCAGTTGGAGGTGGTGTGTGTGTGTTCATGCATGTGTGTGTGTGTATTTTGAGTGTATTGTATTACGAATCAAGAAATCATAGCAGGATTATGCAGTTGTGCTTCACCTGACACCAGTGATCATCCCAATCAGCAGCAGGTGACAGGGGCTTGGATGTCCACCACCATGACACATGTCAATACTCCCTTTGGTAATATGAGCGGACCATGCCCAGCAGGAAAAGGAGCTCTCTCACACACAGTCAGGGGCTAGCCACTGGCTACAAATTGACTTGAGATGAGAAGTTTGTTGACCAATTAGTAATTGAAACCCCTTGGATTCAAATGTTGAGAAGTGTCAGGGTGTGAGCAAGTGTTAGACAGGGGTGAGGGAGGGAGCGAGAAGGAGAGAGAAATTAAAAATAAAATAGATTAAGAAAATAAGGAGTGTGCAAGAGAGAGAGGGAGAGAAGGAAGGACTGTGAAAAAAAGTAGATAGCAGTCAAATTAAGGAAGATTAATTTGCGAGAGAGACAGATAGACGGTCTACATTAATGTGTGGAAGAAGCCTGTGAGAGCCAACACTTGGAGAAGTGGCTGGGTCTGTGCTGCTATCCCCCTAAATGTTAGAAGGATTGGTGTCCTATCGTCATGTGCTAATGTGGATGGAGAGAAGCAGTTCTACTGTACAGTAAAATACCTTGACTGTGACATGCAGCTAGGGTTTTATTACATAAAACCTTTTTACGTAAAGTCCTTTATACCCTTAAGTGAAATGCTGGACTGAAATAAACCTACATGCAGTGCAATGTGTGGTAGATGTGTAACCCCTTTCAAGAGGAATTATAATGCCAGTGTCGGATGACCAAATATATACCTGTAAAATGGTTCAATTGTTATACGCTTCCTATTGACAAATAGACTTTTAAAATAATTTGTCTTAAGTACTTACTGAAGTACTCTGTGTGTTTCTACACCCTAAGGAAATGGGTTAGGCAGATCGAGCCTCTGTCCCAAATGGCACCCGATTCCCCATATAGTGCACTACTTTTGACAAGCGCCTTATGGGTCCTGGTCAAAAGTAATGCTCTATGAAGGGAATAGGGTGCCACATGATGACTGGCTTTTATTTGTAAACATGGAGGTTGTGTCCCAAATGACACTCTATAGTATTCCATATGTCGTGCACTACTTTTGACCAGGGCCCAATAGGCACCGTGTAAGGAATATGGTGTCTTTTAGGACACAACCGGAGATACTTCATTTGTCAGCCTACAAGGTATTAAGAATATTAAACCTAATCAAAAAACCAATGAACAGATAATATTCTGATTGTGTGTATAATGGATTAAGTGATATCAGAGCAATATTATTCACTGTATAAAACAGTGTATGAAGCTCCCTAATTGGATACTGCTGGCAGGAGATACTCACAGTTTGTATGACACTTCTCACATGTCAGATATAGTTTATGGTTCTTAAGATTTGAGAAGCAAACGCCTGCAGTACGATGTGTTGGACAAGTGAGAGTATCTTGGAGGCTGATCTGATATGGTGTGATATCAATTCAATCCAGCTTTTATGTGCCTGTCTCTTTTACTAGACATATGGCAGGTTGACAGAGAGTCTACAGTGTTGATCTGATCTAGGGCTCTTTAAAATCTGCGTTGCGGAGAACACGGATGGAATCACGGAACCTAGACATTAAAATAGAACTCACCAATATAAATGTTTTTAGTGAACTTAGTAGAAAATCAACTAAATGTAATGAACTCATGAGAAAACGCATTAATGTGCCCAAGTTAATCATTAGACATGAACAAAATTCATCAGTGATTCGTATTTTCCTGCAAATTGTGAAACGGCACAGGAATGCCCTGTGAAGCTGTTAGCGATGATGCTAATGATAACCTTTTTCTGGTTACCTTCTTCAAAGTAGCCTATGCCTTCCTGGCAGAATGATCTCATGAGTATTTGCATCAATCCAGTGGCCATTTGTGCAACCTCTGCAATCACATGAGCGCAACAGAAACACAGCTCAAACCGCTGGTGTGCACTTGCATTAAAGGGTAACTGCACCCAAGAATCAACATTTTTTTCCAGACCTCAAAAGTAGTCTCCTGGTGCATTTTAAGCATTGCTGTGGACTTAGAACATCCAATTTTGTGGTAAAAAAACCAACTAAAGATTTGAGAGAAAGAACCTGAAGAAACTGGGCAAAAAAAGTAAACTAGGGTTGGGTTGCTTATAGTCCCCAACAGTTATTAACTGGGATTCCTCAGTGTTCACACATACTATATTATCCAAGGCAAGCTACACAATGACAACTGAGCAAAGTGAAGTCTCCTCACTCAGCTGGTGTTAAATTAACTTAAACAAATTCAGTAATGTTAACTAGGTGAAATTAACTTAGTTACTGTGACAGTGTGCTTTTTCTAGTGTCTCAGTATTGTGGTGTGGAGAGTTTTTGACTCTTTCATAGGAAACTCAAGACGCGATCCTGTGAAATGTAAGACGCCGTGTCGGACAGTGTGGGAACGCGAGGAAGCATACATTTTATAGGCAGATGGAAGGAATCCAGAGATATTTTAATAGTTCCGCGCTTAGCTTTGCATCTTGTTGTAAAGGGAGAAAGGTTAGGCTGATGTTCCCCGTCAGTGCGTCTACTGAGCTAGTGTGTGTGTGTGTGTGTGTGTGTGTGTGTGTGTGTGTGTGTGTGTGTGTGTGTGTGTGTGTGCTCGTGTGTGCGTGCTCGTGTGCGTGTGTGTGTGTGTGTGCCTTTCAGCCAGCTGTAACCAGAGAGGGGGACAAGCTTGGGCCGCTGAGTAGTAGGCGACACTGTCCCCAGAACATCAGTCATGTCAGCAGGTTGGGGGGAATACCAGTCAAAACCCATAATGACCTTTACTGAGACATGGGTAACACATTTGACTGAACAAACCCGGATTCAAATAGTATTAAACATAATTTCAAATACTGTATCTGTGTTTTGTTGAGCTTGCCTGGCACAATGGACCCAATGGAATGGTCAGAAAAATGCATAACTTAAGCATAAGCCATCTGGCATTTGAGGCAGGATAGATCAAACACTCAAAGATTTCAAATAGTATTTAAATCCAGGTATTTGGGCTGGGCAACACACAGACCGCAGTGCACAACATTTTGACTGATCAGGGGCTGATATCCTGCTGGATCCAGCAGAATATAAGGGAATTGCCTTTCTCTGAATCACCTCTCTGGGGAAATAGACAGAAATATAGTTTGTGATGAGAGAGAAATCAACACCATTGTTGATGGCGGAGTAGCTACAGTTCAACTCTTCCACAAATCCTTTGCCAGCTCAGGATATCTGAGAGTGCAGCCAACCAGAGTGAACAATCAAGCCTACAGTAAGTCAAAATGCTTTTAATTACCAGTGAAAGTGTGTTGATTATGTTATTTGGTTCGCTTCAGCGTTCTGCTATTTTTAGTGGAGTGTCCTCTTTCTCCTTCTCTAGTGCCCTGTCCTCACATCTAGTGTTCCCACTTCTACTGTCTGCTGTAGTGACTGATGGGAAAGATAAGGCAGTCCTGACTCTTGGAAACCAACTGCTTTCTATCTGCTCATTCTAAACTCTAGGCTTTACACACCATGTGCTGCTGTTGTATTCTTGGATCTTGTGCATCTTGTGTTTCTCACGAGCCAGGAGGGTTTTTGTCAGGTAACACAATCTTAATTGCAATTCAGTTTTAGGAAATACATCACATACAGAAAACATGCAGACATGCATGACCTCCCTCCCTCCCCTCCTTCCCTCGTTCCTTCCTCCCTCCATCCATCCCTGTCTTTCTGTCAGTGCTCTTTTGTGAATTCAAGTGATGCAAGTGTGCACTTGATAAATGTTCCCTTAAGATACAATATAATAAAGTGACAGTGAATTTGTGTTTTTCTCCCCGACTGGACTGATGGAGCTACGTTACTGAGAGCTGCCCACGAGGGACTACCTCACATTACAACACAGCCAATCTCTCAGCGTGTGAAGTTCAAACGTGGAATGAAGTTTACTTCTGTCCTTTATACCCCTTCCTGTGAAGCTTGGTCAGACTAGGCATCTCCATCTCTCTCTTCTATCTCTCTTCTCTCTTTCTCCTTCTCTCCCGTGAACTTAAAATGTTAACTCCTCTCACCAAGTGTTAAGTAAGAATACTTTCAAGTTTATGTGACGTGTCTCTCTCCTTTCTCTCTTTCTTTTTCTCTCTCTCTCTGTCTCTCTCTCTGTATCTCTCTCTCTCTGTATCTCTCTCTCTCTCTCTCTTCTTTCTCTCTTTCTCTCTCTCTCTCCCCCCTCTCTCTCTCCCCCCCCTCTCTCTCTCTCTCTCTCTCGCTCTCTCTCTCTCTTCTTTCTCTCTTTCTCTCTTTCTCTCTTTCTCTCTCTCTCTCCCCCCTCTCTCTCCCCCCTCTCTCTCTCCCTCTCTCTCTCTCTCTCTCTCTTTCTGTACGTGGTAATCACTAGTAGGCTCCTGACACTATCCCCTGTCCTGTAACATTGTTACACTGGGCCGCATCAATCACTGAAGGCTGATTTGGAGACTCCTTCTGCCTGAATCCTGAATCACAGCCAGCACAGCAACAAGGCTGCCTTGTGAAATGGATTGATTCAGACTCACCAGACTGGGGGATCCCATCCTGATGACGATAAGATAAGGAGGATTTGATCGGCTCGATTCAGGCTTGGCGTTTTTGGTTGTTTCCTCATCCAGAATGAGTGTTAGTTAGCCTGACCTAGATTTGTGACTCGGTTTGGGTTGTGAGGCATTGTGGGGGGTTGCAGCTGCCTGGCGACAAGAGAGAGAGAGGGAGTCAGTCTCTCTCTCTCTACCTCTTCTTCTCTCTCTTTTACTCTTCGTGGGCACCTTCATTTGTCTTCCTCCAGTTTAAGATCTATCTCTGTTTTCATGCTACCCACACCACATCCCTCCCCCCTCCATCTCTCCGCCATCCCTCTCTCCGTCAATCTGCAGTCAGTCAGTCACACCACAAACAGGGTGGGCAGCAAATCAGATCACCAGGAGGACAGGTCAACTGAGTGCTTTTACTAAGGGACTCTCTGGCAGCTGTCTATAGTCCAGGAGATGAAATTACATGTCCATGGTTCAGTTATCATGTTTCTGGGTGAGTAGTAGGGATTTATCCATGGCTTGACTTGATCCTTTCTACTGCTTTTTCACCGCATGCAACCTGCTCAAACTGATTATATTACTTATGCTGCACACCAGTCCTCTGAGATGTTTGGTGTTTGGTAACCCTTTTTACAGCCCGCAATTGACAAGGTAGTTACTTAGAAATCACTTGTTAAAACTTGTATTTTAATGCTGTAAAATAAAGTGTTCTCTATGTTCCAGCAGTATGTGTGTGTGTGCGTACGTTTGTATTTCTGTGTGTGTGTGTGCGTACGTTTCTGTGTGTGTGTGTGTGTGTGTGTGTGTGTGTGTGTGTGTGTGTGTGTGTGTGTGTGTGTGTGTGCCTCTGTGTCTGTGCGCATGCACTTTTGAGTGTGTGTGTGTGTGTGTGCTCACTTGTGTGTGTATCAAGTGCATCTCCATAAAGATAGAACTGGCTTGAAATCTGTATGGGGGTTGACTTGACAGGAAGGAAAGTGTGTGTGTGTGTGTGTGTGTGTGTGTGTGTGTGTGTGAGTGAGTGAGTGAGTGTTTTATCCCTTTTATCTGGATCATTTGATTGCTCTGTGTGTAATTGTTTTGACAAGCCTGAAAGGTGAATATATCTGGGTGGTTGTTACAGTATGTAACAGTATCTTATCTTCTCTGATATAATATTTATTATGATGATTGTAGTTTATTAATTAACAGATGCTTGAAACAGACAATAACTCTTTATTGCTGTTTTATGATGTTATGAAAGAGCTGTAAAGAAAAGCTACTATTTGGGATGTCATGGGCTCCTCAATGAAACATTGAAAATAGAAGGCTCCCCACTTGATGCGCTATCCTTGATTCAACATTAAAGCTAGTTTTAGGCAGTGGTGTAAAGTACCTAAGTCAAAAATACTTTAAAGTACAACTCAAGTCGTTTTTTGGGGTATCTGTAATTTACCTTACTATTCATTTTTTTGACAACTTTTACTTTTACTTCACTACATTCATAAATAAAATAATGTACTTTTTACTCCTTACATTTTACCTGACACCCAAAAGTACTAGTTACATTTTGAATTCTTAACAGGATAGGAAAATTGTCTAATCCACACACTTATCAAGAGAGCATCCCTGGTCATCCCTACTGCCTCTGATCTGGTGGACTAAACACAAATGCTTAATTTGTAAATGATGTCTGAGTGTTGTAGTGTGGCCCTGGCTAACCGTAAAAATGTTTTTAAATGGTGTCTTCTGGTATGCTTAATATAATACATTTGAAATTATTTATACTTTTACTTTTGATACTTAAGTGTATTTAAAACCAAGTACTTTTAGACTTTTACTCAAGTAGTATTTTACAGGATGACTTTCACTTTAACTTGAGTCATTTTCTACTAAGGTTTCTTTACTTTTACTCAAGTATGACAATTGGGTACTTTTTCCAACACAGGTTTTAGGTTAGTGCTCAACATCTACTATTGGCACAAGGAATGGTTAATATAATATCCTGTGTATTTACTACTATTATAATAATGATATCAAAGATAAGACTGATGGGTCCATTCAGCAAAGTTACACAGTCACAGTCACCTTGCAGTGAAATGCTTACTTACGAGCCACTAACCAACAATGCAGTTAAAAAAAAAAATGAATAAGAATAAGAAATAAAAATAACAAATAATAAGTAATTAAAGAGCAGCAGTAAAATAACAATAGTGAGGCTTTATACAGGGGGTACCGGTACAGAGTCAATGTGCGGGGGCACCGGTTAGTTGAGGTAATTGAGGTAATATGTACATGTAGGTAGAGTTAAAGTGACTATGCATAGATAATAAACAGAGTAGCAGCAGCAGCGTAAAAGAGGGTCTGGGTAGCCCTTTGATTAGCTGTTCAGGAGTCTTATGGCTTGGGGGGTAGAAGCTGTTAAGAATCCCTTTTGACCTAGACTTGGAGCTCCGGTACCACTTGCCGGTAGCAGAGAGAACAGTCTATGAATAGGGTGGCTGGAGTCTTTGACAAATCTTTAGGGCCTTCCTCTGGCACCGCCTGATATAGAGGTTCTGGATGGCAGGAAGCTTGGCCCCAGTGATGTACTGGGCCGTACGCACTACCCTCTGTAGTGCCTTGTGGTCGGTGGCCGAGCAGTTGCCAGACCAGGGAGTGATGCAACCAATCAGGATGCTCTTGATGGTGCAGCTGTAGAACCTCTTGAGGATCCGAGGACCCATGCCAAATCTTTTCAGTCTCCTGAGGGGGAATAGGTTTTGTCGTGCCCTTTTCACGACTGTCTTAGTGTGTTTGGACAATGATAGTTTGTTGGTGATGCACCAAGGCACTTGAACCTCTCAACCTGTTCCACTACATCCCCGTCAATGAGAATGGGGGGCGTGCTCGGTCCTCCTTTTCCTGTAGTTCACAATCATCTCCTTTGTCTTGATCACGTTGAGGGAGAAGTTGTTGTCCTGGCACCACACGACCAGGTCTCTGACCTCATCGTTGTCGGTGATCAGACCTACCACTGTTGTGTCATCGGCAAACTTAATGATGCTGTTGGAGTCGTGCCTGGCCATGAAGTACAGGAGGGGACTGAGCATGCACCTCTGAGGGGCCCCCGTTTGAGGATCAGCGTGGCGGATGTGTTGTTCCACCTGGGGGCGGCCCGCCAGGAAGTCCAGGATCCAGTTGCAGAGGGAGGTGCTTAGTCCCAGGGTCCTTAACTTAGTGTTGAGCTTTGAGAGCACTATAGTGTTGAACGCTGAGCTGTAGTCAATGAATAGCATTCTCACATATGTGTTCCTTTGGTCCAGGTGTGAAAGGGCATTGTTGAGTGCAATAGAGATTGCATCATCTGTGGATCTGTTGGGGCAGTATGCAAATTGGAGTGGGTCTAGGGTTTCTGGGATGATGGTGTTGATGTGAGCCATGACCAGCCTTTTAAAGCACTTCATGGATGCAGACATGAGTGCTACGGGTCGGTAGTCATTTAGGCAGATTATCTTAGTGTTCGTTGGCACAGGGACTATGGTGGTCTGCTTGAAACATGTTTGTATTACAGACTCAGACAGGGAGAGGTTGAAAATGTCAGTGAAGACACTTGCCAGTTGGTCAGCGCATACTCGGAGTACATGTCCTCGTAATCCATCTGGCCCTGCGGCCTTGTGAATGTTGACCTGTTTAAAGGTCACATCGGATGTGGAGAGTGTGATCCCGCAGTCATGCGGAACAGCTGGTGCTCTCATACATGTTTCAGTGTTACTTTCCTCAAAGCGAGTATATAAGTTATTTAGCTCGCCTGGTAGGTTCATGTCACTGGGCAGCTCGTGGCTCTGCTTCCCTTTGTAGTCTGTAATAGTTTGCAAGTCCTGCCACATAAGACGAGCGTCGGAACCGGTGTAGTGTGATTCAATCTTAGTCCTGTATTGGCACTTTGCCTGTTTGATGGTTCGTCGGAGGGCATAGCGGGATTTCTTGTAGGCTTCCGGGTTAGAGTCCCGCTCCTTGAAAACGTCAGCTCTAGCCTTTAGCTCAGTGTGGATGTTGCCTGTAATCCATGGCTTCTGGTTGGGGTATGTACGTAGGGTCACTGTGGGGACGATGTCATCGATGCACTTATTGATGAAGCCAATGACTGATGTGGTGTACTCCTCAATGCCATCGGAGGAATCCCGGAACATATTCCAGTCTGTGCTAGGAAAACAGTCCTGTAGCTTAGCATCTGCTTCCTCTGACCACTTTTTTTTTTAGATCGAGTCACTGGTGCTTCCTGCTTTAGTTTTTGCTTGTATAGAATTATGGTCCAATTTGCCAAATGGAGGGCGAGGGAGAGCTTTGTACGCATCTCTATGTGTGGAGTAAAGGTGGTCTAGAGTTTTTTTCCCCCTCTTGTTGCACATTTAACATGCTGATAGAAATTAGGTAAAACTGATTTGAGTTTCCCTGCATTAAAGTCCCCGGCCACAAGGAGCGCCGCCTCTGGATGAGCGTTTTCCTGTTTGCTTATGGCCGTATACAGCTTATTGAGTGCGGTCTTAGTGCCAGCAACGGTCTGCGGTGGTATTAAGACAGCTCTGAAAAATATAGATGTAAACTCTCTTGGTAAATGGTGTGGTCTATAGCTTATCATGAGTTACTGTACCTCAGGTGAGCAAAACCTTGAGACTTCCTTAAATTTTGTGCACCAGCTGTTGTTTACAAATATGCTTAGGCCGGCGCCCCTTGTGTTACCAGGGGCCACTGGTCTATCCTGCCGCAAAAGCTTAAAACCCGCCAGCTGTATGTGAATCATGTCGTCGTTCAGCCACGAATCTGTGAAATTACAGTTTTTAATGTCCCGTTGGTAGGATGTACATGCTTAAGTTGTCTATTTTATCATCAATTGATTGTAAGTTGGCTAATAGGACCAATGGTAAAGGTAGATTACCCTCTCGGCGACGGATCCTTACAAGTCACCTGGACCGTTACCCACAATACCTCCATCTTTTCCTCCTTCGAATGACGGGGATGAGGGCCTTGTCAGGTGTCTGGAGTAAATCCTTCCCGTCAGACTTGTTGAAGAAGAAGAATTCCTCCAGTAATCGCTGCCCTGATATCAAGAAGCTATTTTCGGTCATAATACACGGTGTGGCAGAAACATTATGTACAAAATAAGTTACAAATAACGCGAAAAAACATACATAATAGCACAATTGGTTACGGGATCGTAAAACGGCAGCCTTTTCCTTCGGGCGCCATTATCACACTCCTCATTGGCTCAAAGTGGGGTCCTTCGACCTTTCTACTGTTAATTCATTTCTTTGCTGTTTCTGCCACGAAGAGGACTGAACAAAGTACTCTTACTCCCACTCTGTTCCTTGGTGGATTTGGGTGTGAGTTGTTTGACATTGTATTAAACATTTCACATGACAGTCTGGTACCATGCTGCTAGAAGGCATAAAGGCATTTGGAGAGGCCATTGATCATCGAGTGGTGTGACATTTCAGACGTAAAGCCTCTGTGGCTCGATGACTATGAAGTGGGGTATGTATAGCAAGCTGCTTTCTCTAAACCCCCTATTGATGCGATTATACTAATAGCCCATCCTCGAGAACCTCTCTCTGAGGAGTTTTAACTTCTATAATGAAACGATCATTATGCAGCCTATCTGAAATAGAGGATGAACTTGTGGGAAAAGCACATTTAGAGAGTAAATTAGAAGCTGGCTTAACGTTCCATCAGGCTTCTCCTGAGACCTGTTTCCTTCAGTTCAGCTGTGAAGTGCTCTGCTCTGAGGCTGGCTGTCTGTTTGCCTGTGGCCTGCAGGGAGCTATCTCTCTCTCTCTCTCGCTCTGTCATTATCTCTCTCTGTCTCTCTTTCTCTGTGTCTCTGTCTCTCTCTCTCTCTGTGTCTTTGTCTCTTTCTCTCTCTCTCTCTCTCTCTCTCTCTCTCTCTCTCTCTCTCTCTCTCTCTCTCTCTCTGTGGAGAACACCATTGGAGGCTAATCAACCTCCATTCTTAGGGCTTTCACTTACTTAATTAAGCAGTAAGAGCAACATAAAGACTCAGCAAGACTCCTCTTAGCATAGCTACCCACTACATTTTTTGTACAAAAAAACAAACATAAAAACAGTATCAGAGGAATTTAGAACTTAATCAACACTGTCGCTGTCAGGTTGCCATGACAACTGTCACAATCACAGGGTCAAAGTAGTTGTTTTTTATTTTTCTCTCACCCCTTGTCACGCAACGTGACTGTTTCAAAGGGGATCATATAAATATTTTACAGGTAACATACTAAATTCTTTGTGAAATAGGTATCTGTCTCTCTGACCCGTCTCTCTCTCTTTCTCCCTCCCTCTCTTTCGCACTTTCTCTCTCTCTCTCTCTCTCAATCAATTTCAATCACATTTATTTATAAAGCCCATTTTACATCAGCAGATGTCACAAAGTGCTTATACAGAAACCCAGACTAAAACCCCAAAGAGCAAGCAATGCCGATGTAGAAGCAATGTGACTAGGAAAAACTCCCTAGAAAGGCAGGAACCTACGAAGAAAGCTAGAGAAGAACCAGGCTCTGAGGGGAGGCCAGTCCTCTTCTGACTGTGCCGGGTGGGGATTATTAGAGTACATGACCATTAAAGCCAGATCGTTCTTCAAGATGTTCAAACGTTCATAGATGACCAGCACGGTCAAATAATAATCACAGTGGTTGCGGAGGGTGCAACAGGTCAGCACCTCAGGATTAAATGTCAGTTGGCTTTTCATAGCCGAGCATTCAGAGGTCGAGACAGCAGGTACGGTAAAGAGAGAGGGAGTTGAAGAAAGAGGGTTGAAAACAGCAGGTCCGGTGAACAGGTCAAGGTTCCATAGCCGCAGGCAGAACAGCAGAAACTGGATCAGCAAGCATTTCAGCAAGCATTTCAGCAAGCATTTCGCTGCACTCGCATTAACTTCTGCAAGCCATGTGTATGTGACCAATAAAATTTGATTAGCAGCATAACCAGGTGGACTGGGGACAGGGACAGCCAGGAGTCGTCAGGCCAGGTAGTCCTGAGGCATGGTCTTAGGGCTCAGGTCCTCCGGGAGGGGAGAGTGTGAGAGAGAGATGGGAGAATTAGAAGGACACCAGATAATACAGAATAATTACACCAGATAGGACAGACTGACCCTAGCCCTCCGGCACATAGACTACCTGAAACAGGGGGGGTCTCGCCTTCTCTCTCCCCCTCTCTCTCTTTCTCTCTCCCTCTCTCTCTTTCTCTCTCCCTCTGTCTCGCCCTCTCTCTCACTCTCTCGCTCTCATCGTGCTGCATATACATAATTAAAGTTTAAAGGGACAGCCTGCCTGTTCCATCATTATTCAAGTGGCCAGGTAATGGGTTTTCATTGAAGGAACATTTGCATAATCAAGTTTTATAATTTCCAGTGTATATCTCATCAAATATTGACTAGCTCTGGTTGAACGTCTCATATACTACATGGTGAGTACATGTATTATGGATGAATGGGGACTATCTCTCTGTCTCTCTCTCTGTCTCTCTCTCTCTGTCTCTCTCTCTGTCTCTCTTTCTGTATCTCTCTCTCTGTGTCTCTCTCTCTCTCTCTCTGTCTCTCTCTCTGTCTCTCTCTCTGTCTCTCTCTCTCTGTCTCTCTCTCTGTCTCTCTTTCTGTATCTCTCTCTCTGTGTCTCTCTCTCTCTCTCTCTCTCTCTCTCTCTCTCTCTCTCTCTCTCTCTCTCTCTCTCTCTCTGTCTCTCTTGCTCTGTGTCTGGTCTGCTTGCCAACAATCAACAGGGATTTAGATAAGAGACAGACTAGGCCTACTTCTGCCAGTGAATGTTACTTTCTGGAAAGTGTATTTTTGTGAAATCATTACCCCAGCTTTGACAGTAGTAATGAAGTTTTGCAATGTGGGAGGTAGCATGAATCAGAATTGAGCAGATCTGTGTAGAATAGATGGTACATTACAAATACTGTATGTTGCACAATGTTTTCTATGCAAGTAACATCATAACCGCTAGCCATGATCTGTGTGTCTGGTGTGTGTCGAGTACAATAGTGTTTGCAGCAGTGATGGTGAACCACAAAGCTCAGCAGAAATCACAGTGGTCACTGCCTGGCGTCCCCTTCCTCCCCAGTCTTTATCTCTTATCTCTAATTATACTGTAGCCTCCATAAACTGCTCCTCTCCACCCGCTGGGATGACATTGTAATTATCTTTCAAATAATGACAGCATAATTCACACAGAATTAAATACAACACCATATATTAGTATTGTATTATGCGCATTGAGCGTTCTGTAATGCACTCTATAAATGCAATATTATTACATTGCTATTTTATTATTATATGCCATTTAGCAGACACTTTTATACAAAGAGACTCGCAGTTCATCCGTTTTCACATGGTGACCCCAGCGGGAATCGATCCCAGGACACTTGGCATTGTAAGTGCCAAGCTCTACTAACTGTGCCAGACAACCCACTTGTACCTGCTATGAACCAGATATGTGAGAGATCACTGAAAGCTAGATAACAATCCCCTAGACAGACTTTGTGAACTATATTATTACATCAACTATGAATTTCACCAGCGGGCTGAATGATAATGTCCGTTATGGTTGATAAAGTAATAGCAGAGGTAAGTACATTTAGAGGAGGCTGAGGCACAGCCACTTAATCACAAAGCCCACGCACTGGGAGACTGTGGAAAACGATGTGCCTGGGTGTGTCCCAAATCCTATTTCCTATATAGTGCGTAGTGCTCTGGTCAAAAGTAGTGCACTATTTACACATATATAATTTAGCAGACGCTCTCATCCAGAGCGACTTACAGTAGTTAGTGCATAAATTATTCATACGCTACATGACCAAAAGTATGTGGACACCGGGGCGGGGTGGTAGGTTAGAGCGTTGGACTTGTAACTGAAAGGTTGCAAGATCGAATCCCCGAGCTGACAAGGTAAAAATCTGTCGTTCTGCCCCTGAACAAGGCAGTTAACCCACTGTTCCTAGGCTGTCATTGAAAATAAGAATTTGTTCTTAACTGACTTGCCTAGTTAAATAAAGGTAAAATAAACCTGCTAATCTAACGTCTCATTCCTAAAACATGGCCATTAATATGGAGTTGGTCCCCCCTTTGTTGCTATAACAGCTTCCCCTCTTCTGGGAAGGCTTTCCACTAGATGTTGGAACATTGAGTTTATTTTATTTTTTACAGGGACAGTGCACATTAATCAATGTTTCAGTAAAAGTGCCGGTTTGATTCCATTCAGCCACAAGAGCATTAGTGAGGTTGAGCACTGATGTTGGGCGATTAGGTCTGGCTAATAGTTGGCGTTCCAATTCATCCCAAAGATGTTCGATGGGGTTGAGGTCAGGGCTCTGTGCAAGCTAGTCAAGTTCTTCCACACCGATGTCAACAAACCATTTCTGTATGGACCTCGTTTTGTGCACAATGGCATTGTCATGCTGAAACAGGAAGGGCCTTCCCCAAACTGTTGCCACAAAGTTGGAAGCACAGAATTGTCTGGAATGTCATTTTATGCTGTTGCGTTAAGATTTCCCTTCACTGGAACTAAGGGGCCAAGCCCCAACCATGAAAAATAGCCCCAGACCATTATTCCTCGTCCACCAAACTTTACAGTCGGCACTATGCATTCAGGCAGGTAGTGTTCTCCTGGTATCTGCCAAACCCAGATTGGTCCGTCAGACTTCCAGATGGTCAAGCGTCATTTATCACTCCGGAGAACGCATTTCCACTGCTCCAGAGTCCAATGGCGGCGAACTATACACCACTCCAGCTGACGCTTGGCATTGTAATCTTAGGTTTGTGTGCAGCTTCTCAGTCATGGAAACCCATTTCATGAAGCTCCCGATGAACAGTTCTTGTGCTGACATTGCTTCCAGAAGCAGTTTGGAACACAGTAGTGTTCAGACAGACAATTTTTACTCACTTAAAGCACTCCCATTCTGTGAGCTTGTGTGGCCTACCACTTCGTGGCTGAGCCGTTGTTGCTCCTAGACTTTTCATCTTCACAAATACAGCACTTACAGTTGACCAGGGCAGCTCTAGCAGGGTAGAAATTTGATGAACTGATGTATTGGAAAGGTGGCATCCTATGACGGTGCCACGTTGAAAGTCACTGTAAGGCCATTCTACTGCCAATGTTTGTCTATGGAGATTCTGTGACTGTGTGCTTGATTTTATACCTGTCAGCAACGAATAGCCTAATTTGAAGGGGTGTACACTTACTTTTGGCCATGTAGTGTCCTTTTTTTCGTACTGGTCCCCCATGGGAATTGAACCCACAACCCACCCTGGCATTGCAAGCACCATGCACTACCAACTGAGCGACACAGGACATTTGGGATGCAGCCCTAGCCTCCAACGGCTTGCGATAGCATCTTGTAAAATACAATTTGGTGCCGACTGCCTACGGCTGGAGCATTTTGATGGGACTTCCAGGGATTCTAGATATGTGTGCCAGTGCCACTGGCGGTGTTTCAGTAAACATTAGTCTTTCTTTTACAAACAAGATCTGGGCTGTGGGGAGGCTAGAGAATCAGCTTTCAGAGCTTAGGGGATGAGGGGATGGATGATGCTCTACAGTTTCTGTGTGTATGTGAGTTAATTAGAGAATAAGCTATTTGTTTTATGTAGTGTGAGAGGGGGATGTCTGGGGGGGGGGGTGAGTGTGTGTGACAGAGGTCCCCCCCTCTTTCTGTTCCTAAGTCTCCATGGAAACGATAGAGCTAAAACAACAATAATTTGCACAACAAGGAACAACATGATATGATATGAACAAGCCATATTCACATACAGTTTCATTGTAAAACGATATACAGTGCATGTAAAAGTACTCTCAGAACTGAGGTACAGTAATGTGCAGTACCAGGTCCCATACAGTGTTACACAATGTTAAGTGTTACTGTATTACAAAGTACTAGGCAGTATTAGATAACAAAGAGACTGTTCTACTGACTTGAGATCTTAGTAGATGGTTTTAGATCAGTGGGCTAACCCGATCTTGAATCCCGCAAACAATTACAGTTCAGTCACATGATCACATTAATTCTGTTATTAACTCACAATTATCTGATTCTTCATACATTCCATTTCCTTTTTCAGTAATTTACACATTAGAGATTTTATCACACAGAGCGGAGGGAAGTTGTGAGATTGAGTGGTGTCATTTTTCTTTCTTTGTCTCTCTTGTGATTTGCAACAACAACACATTGCAATCTGACATATTGCTGTTCTCTTCAATAGTCCAGGGGAATCTCCACACTCCTCAGGAAACCATAGCAATGCATCATGTTCTCTTGCATTCACATTCCAGCAAGGATCTGTAGCCTGACGGCTGCTAGTGGTTGCTCACCCCCTGGTGTCTTAGCACTAGTAGACTTCACAGGTACACAGAAAACCTGATGGATTATTGAAGGGCTCTGGCTGCTGTTCTCACAGACATTGCCCTCCCAGAAGGCCCATAATAACAGAGAAATGCTCTCTGTGACTCCTTGGAAGGCAGCCCTCCTATAGTTATTTTCTTTTATTTTGGAAATAGGTTCTGATTCCATTCCAGGATGTTTTGCAAACATGTACTGTACACCCCGGAGCACTCCACCACCTCCTTCTTCTCCTCCTTCTCCTCCTTGGTCCTCCTCACTCCTCCTCCTCATCCTCATCCTTCTTTCTCCCACACCCAAATGCAACAGAATTGAGTCACACACCTTGTGAGTCATTGTACACACACATTGAGAGAGACAGAGACAGATTGGCCACCCACTCAGATAGTGTGATGAAAACACAACTGGTTGTATAATAGGTGCTCAGTTCCCCGTAATGTTCATAGACATAACCTGCGTCCCTATGTAGCCCTATGGGCCCTGGTCAAAAGTAGTGTACTACATAGGGAATAGGGTGCCATTTGGGACGCATCCCTAGATCCAATGAACAAATGGCAGTGTGTGACCTCATTCCAACTCAGATACAATATGTAACATACGCCTACTCTACTCTGTACTGTATAGTACACGACAGAACCTCTTTAGTATTTTTAACTGACACACCACCTTAAACCTACACAAAGAGGCTTAAGTACACTAGACTCTCAATATCATCTTCTGTCAGTAATGTTTGACATGTGTATGCATAACCCATTTAGAGTAGACTGTAGTGAATTATATCATTTATGTGCTCCACTGTTACTAAATGTGGCAGCAGAGGTATATTATAACATATCCTAGCTTACCTTGTTAAAAAACATTCTTGTTCACGTCCTTTTAAAAGTAACATTTTGGAAGCAGTAAAAAAAAAACGTGTTTTTAAAAATCTGATTTGTAATGTCAAATCAAATCAAATCAAATTTTATTTGTGACATGCGCCAAATACAACAGGTGTTACAATGAAATTCTTACTTACAAGCCCTTAACTAACAATGCAGTTCAAGAAATAGAGTGTGGCGGGAGGTCAATGTAAATAGTCCGGGTGGCCATTTGAGTAGTTTAATTGTTCAGCAGTCTTATGGCTTGAGAGTAGAAACTGTTAAGGAGCCTTTTGGTCCTAGACTTGGGGCTCTGGTACCACTTGCTGTGCGGTAGCAGAGAGTTGCGATTGTGATTCAGTCAGTGGCTCACTTGTTCCTGTGGCCCCTATGGAACCTACATGCAAATGCACTGGATTATCTTTAGTGGAGAGCTGTCCCTGTGGTTACATGTGGTTGACATTATAGAACAAATCACACATTTCTCTCAGACTGTAGGATTCTCTATGCCTGTTTTAACGGCAGATTAAGCCAGTGTGTGTTTGGTTATCTCTCTCTCCATCGTTCCCTCGTCCTCTCTCCCTCTCTATCATTCGTTATCTTATGAGTTCATTGTAAGAAACCTCGTCTCCAATATCCTAATCAAAATCTACCTTTATTTATTCATCATCAGCCCAGGACATCACCAACTGTTTGTGTTGCTGTGCTGTATAAGGACATTAACTTATTTTCAGCTGTAATGTCATTTTCCCTTCTCATCAGGTGATTTTCTTCAGAGAGAACACAAACTGCGTTTGCAAATAAATTGAGTTCAAAAGCGCAAAGATCCAACTTGTTTTAACTACCTCAGACCCCGAGGTACAGTATATAGCCATGACTGGGACTTCTCAAATCTGCATTTAAATTGAATTTGGTCTGTTATTAGATTTTCTTCCTGAAATGTTTGGTGCATGGCTGAATCAATGGCTGTTTCCCAAACGGCACACATGCCCTTTATAGTGCACTACTTTTGATCATGGCCCAAAGAGCTCAAGTCAAAAGTAGCTCACTTGGAATTAGGGTGCCATTTGGGATGTATACAATGAATGTTCATCCTCCTCCTAGACATCTTAATAACTACACTGTCTGTCCTCTAGTCTGGAATAATAAATAGTTGGATCATTTCATAGCCTTGTAATAATCACAGAGATGCCTAAAGAGGACTGTCTAATATCTTGTTAGCCGGTAGAGAGGCAGGAATGGACAGCTGATATTTTGGGACACAGACATGTATTTTGCTACAGACCCAGACAGGCTGAGTATGTGCCTAACATTAAGTTCTTCATTTATGTGGATGAACTGAACTGTTTTATAGCCTAAACCCTGGTCATATCTTAGCCATTTTAACCAGCATCCGAATGTCACACCCTGACCTTAGAGATCCCTGTTTATTCTCTATATTTTGGTTAGGTCAGGGTGTGACTAGGGCGGGTACTCTAGTTTTTGTATATCTATGTTTTCTCTTTCTTTGTTGGCCTAGTATGGTTCCCAATCAGAGGCAGCTGTCTATCGTTGTCTCTGATTGGGGATCATACTTAGGCAGCCCTTTTTCCCACCTTCTGTTGTGGGATCTTGTCTTTGGTTGTTGCATGTGTTTGCACTCCTAGCTTTACGTTCGTTGAGTTGTTTATTGTTTTTGGTGGAGCATTTAAAATGAAAAGAAAATGTACGCCTCCCACGCTGCACCTTGGTCATCTTTTAACGACGGCCGTTACACCGAATTCACTCATGCAATGGTAATTCTGTTCTGTAGGTGAACTACAGTATGCTAAAATATTAAACTAAAGATTAGTCCATTTTAATTACATCATTCAACTTTTTAATTGGGTATTAAGAAGTAGGTGCTCCGTGGATATATATAAAGTGTGAAATCCGTCGTTTTCCGGGGAAATGGAAAGATGAACCAGGTCTAGAATAGCACTGAATTAACTGTTTATATTCTGTAACTCTAAATGGAATAGAGGAAATCTACATGCTACATACAGTATATTCCATGAAAGAATAATCTAATAATAATGAGAAATAATATGAGAATACACAAATACTCAAAGCAGGAATGCCCTCAGTGTTCCAGTTCAGTGGCCAGGCCTTCTCTCTGGGGTGTCATTACTCTGTTTTATCTCAAAGGGACACCTGGACTGGCCCGATACTCCATCAACCTGTCTGTCTATATCCCATATGGCACCCCATTCCCTACATAGTGCACTGCTTTTAACCAGCGCTCACAGGGCTCTGATCAAAAGTAGTGCACTATATATGGAATAGGTGCCATTAGAGTTGCACACTTACACTACCCAGCCTCATGTTGATAGGTATTATTACCTGTATTTATCTGTGAGATGGCCTGAGTAAAATTAAGTTGCCCAAAGACACTGATTTAAGGTTAGTTTGGCTTTTTCCCTCTAATGGTTAAGGTTAGGATTTGGGGAGGGCAATCTGATCCTTGATCAGTGCCTAGGGGCAACTTCTATTCCTAAACTAACAGTGTTATACACAAGCACTGTAATCCTATCATTTTATTCCCCCTACCTAGAGATATGATATGATTTCACTGGCCCTGGAAAACAACTGAAGGATAACGGCACATTCCCTTTCTCAAAATATGATGAGATTAGATTCCTATTTCTTTTCTCCTATTTCTATGATAATGCTATTCTTAGAAACTTCTCAGCAAAAATGATTTTTTTTTTTCATTTTATACTTATTCCCTATTTCAAATGGATCTTTCTTGTATTTCCTTGATATCAAATCCTACAGGTGGTCTCATTGTTGAAAGCCTAATTGAATGACTACAGTGAGCGTGGTGTACAATGATAAGTAACCATTGATGTTTCTGCCTTGTTGTTCATGTGCCAGACTGAGAGAGAGAGCTAGTAGTGGAGAGAGCGGTGGAGGCAGAAGAGCTGTGTGGTAACACAGAACCTCCAAGGTCCTCAATAGAAGATGTATACATAACACAAGGGGGGTTATTCAAGGCAGGGCAGAATAGTGGCGTTCAATTTAATTTACTGTACCAGCAGGACTCTTAGCCTCCTTCCTCCCTCTCAGGACCCAGATTAGATGATGAAACAGACATGGGAAATACTGGGGTCAGGATTATTTAAATATCTATCTCTTTCTAACTGACTCCATGTCTCTCTCTCTCTCTCTCTCTCTCTCTTTCTCTCTCTCTCTCTGAAACTGAAGAATCGACTCTGGCTGTTTGAGAAAGCATCAACAACTTAGAGAGAAGAAATGAGACATTGAGGATCTCTGCAGTTACTAGCTAGGTTTCCATCCAACTGGCGACAGATTTTCATGTGAATATTCTGAAATCCGCATAAAAACGATGTACATTTTCCCACCAGAGATGTGTTTCCATCAAATTGACATTTAAAAAGGCTGTACATTGAGAATGTGCCCACTCTGGTCTTGGCACGTGCTCTCTAGCCAACAGCTGGCAGATCCACTGCGGGTAGGACAGCCTACATGATGACATTATTATGGACAAAAGAGAGAGATTTATTTAATTTATTAAAAGGCAGCCAAGCATCAATCATCATGTCTCCAGAATAAGACTCGATAATTATTGGAAAGGAGCATCAATCACTGCGTGCCTTTTCCCACTTTGTGAAGTTCATCATAAATATTATAACCCCCCAAAATGCTAACCTCCCCTGTTATTGGTAATGGTGAGAGGACATGTTTTGGAGGCATGATTTTGTGCATCTGTAACTTTCTCACTCATACACAATTCATTCATGTTTATCTGTAATCGTGGTAGCGTTCACATTAAAAGTATTCTATTTCTATTCACAATAAAAGTGACTCCATTCATTTCTATTGGGCACAGCATGATCTGAAACACAACCAAAACAAACCGCAAATGTATCCAACAAGTTTGTAGAGTCACAAGCTTGATACAGTCATTGCATGCTAGAAATATGGGACCAAGTACTAAACCTTTTACAATGTAATACAATAAGTGAATTTATCCAAATACTTAAAACACCTTCAAATGGGGGGACTAGATACATAAAGTTCATTCATTTCTCAAGAGTATATATTTTTTTTAAACACACCTAAAAACACTAGATACAATATAAGTACAATCCCGTTTCTTTCAATCAATTAAACAAAGAATACTCATTACAATTGAACATGAACATCAGTGTACAAAAAAAACGAGTTGCTCTGTTAGTCTTTTGGTTGTTGGTTGTTGGCTATTTGTGGCAGTCTCTGATCATTATTTTTCTGTAGAGATAATACAGCTGGTTTTCCCCCAGAAATTCACCTGATGTTTCAGAGTAACACATGTTTAGAATTCTCCTCTTGAGCTCTCTGGTATCTACTAACCATTGATGGTACAGTTTCCCAGGTAACAGGACTTGGCTGTAATCATTCTGTTCTCTGAATATTGATGAGCCATTTTGAAAGGACTTGAGCGCTAAAGCAAAAGTCAATATTTATCTCAACTCGAGTACATCTCTCTCAAATGACATTCTAATGAATAGAACTACAGAACCAGGAACATTGGACAAACATACTGTGTTTACAGTACATATTATTGAGATACATTACTTCAGAACAGGAATCAAGTATTCCACATGTGTTCATCTGAAGTAAGCTCATTATTTGTATCAAAAGGCCCACACAGACACGACATGCTCACAACACATTACTACACACACAGCTTCACTCTCTCACCAACACAGAAATCAAAAAACATGTGGACACCATTGCAGGTACACCATTACAGACACATCAGTTCTTTCATCTATTTCTAGTCTACTAGCCCTGGCCTGGACAGAGGCAGCTGGTGAGTGTTGTAGTGTGTGAATGAGGGGCAGGCAGGCAGTAGACTGGCCTCCAGAATCAAGTTTCCAGTAACCAAGCGGGATAGTAATTACTTCCTGAAGGAGCCTAACCTCTGACCTGTCACCACTCCACGGGCCTTGAAGACCACCCTGTCATGTTGCTGATCACAGACTAGACAGACCCAGCAGTAGTGATGAGTGTTCTAGTGTGAGACTGTGAATGAGGGTCGGGCAAACAGGCCTTGGCAGAGTTTTTTGGCTGAAAGCTGGCCTCCAGCCCCCAGCTTCTAACCTCCAGGCAAACAGTAATGACCTCCTTAAGGGCCTAACCTCTAACCTGTAACCTCTAACCTGTCCCATCCAAGGGCCTGGAAGACTGGGCTGACTGGTGGATTGGTCCTGGTAGAGGCTGTGATGGCTCTTCCGAAGAGTTACTATGCTGTTGTACCCAAAGCTAATACCATGATTGCGTGCAAAATGGTTTTGGCAATAACTCACTGTAAATAAATGAATCTGAGCAGTAGAGTCATGCTTCAGAGCACAATCTAGCCTGTAAATTTATGCTCGAAGACGTTTATTTTAGCTCTATCACATTGTGTTCAGATCTATAAAAGGTTCATGACAACACAGTTGTGTTTGTTCTGATAAGAAATGCATCAAAAATTGTTATTGGAAAAGAGAGTGCCCTGTTCCTGTTCTTATGGTCTGCTGGTCTGCTGGTAAGGCTTTGTAAACGTTAGCTCCAAATAAATCACTATGAACTGGAAGGCCAGTTTCAAATGTCTAGTTGGGTCTCGCATGTGTTTCTCATCTCAAGGTCTTTATTATGGTTTAGCAGAATTACCATGTTTGAGTATGTAGCAAGGTAAAAAAACGCTTTTCGCTTCCAACAATACACATTGTCATTGTAACAAGTCATTTAGATATGCAGCTCAGTTGGTAGAGCATGTCGCTTGCAACGTCAGTATAGTGGAATCGATTCCCAGGACCACCCATACGTAGAATGCATGCATGAATGTAATCGGTTTGGATAAAAGCGTCTGCTAAATGGAATATATTATTGTTATGTTGTACAAGTTCTGACTGATGCAGTAATAATGTGGTGAGCGTCTCGGGTGTCATACATTGAGTCATGAGTAATAAAATAATCCAATGAAAGTCAATCCTGTTTAGGTCATTTCTTCCTGGGAAAAGGGATTTTTATCCTTTATTGTTTCATGACGTCAGACATAGTATTCTACCCAGTCATTTTCATGTGTTGTGGTGTTAGATCCAAGTGAATTAAACTACAGAATGTGTGGACATTAGCAATTTAAGGTGTGTGCCGTAGTGTAGAAGGCCGTACTGAAGACGTTTCATTTTGACAATGTGAAGCCATGGCATGAAGTTGGACAAGACAGTCTGGACAAAAAGTTTCAGATGATTTATAACACGAGCTACAGTATGCACAAGTTACTGATTGTGATGCTGTTGTTTATTGGTTTCTTGGTCTTCGGGTTGATGATATGATAGGATTTTGCCTTTCATAATGTTGGGGACAGTTGCCAATGTTATAATAAATGGACAGCAGACGGGTAATTCCACAATAATGGAATTGCACCGAGGCTCCGATTTTTCACTTAAAATGTATGCCAAACAAAAAGTATTGATTTCAGAGTTTTAATAAAACATACAACACTGTGCACAAGGACTACTTTTAAAAATGTACACAGAACATTTTACAAAAACACATTTACAGGGAGAACTGTGCAGATGCAAAGTTTGGTAACAGAATTTTTGTAAAAATCTTTTTTGTGCCCACGTTGTGTCTACGTTTTCCAAAAGCTCTTAAATATCTGCTCAGTATTAAGATTCACCTGGACCAAATCTGAACAAATCATAGAGGTCTATGTTTCACAAATAGAGTGCAGTACACTACAGTAGAGTTTAGTACAGTAGTGTACAGTACAGTAGAGTTCTGTTCAGTACAGTACAGTAGAGTTTAGTACAGTAGTGTACAGTACAGTAGAGTTCTGTTCAGTACAGTACAGTAGAGTTTAGTACAGTAGTGTACAGTACAGTAGAGTTATGTTCAGTACAGTACAGTAGAGTTTAGTACAGTAGTGTACAGTACAGTAGAGTTCTGTTCAGTACAGTACAGTAGAGTTTAGTACAGTAGTGTACAGTAGAGTTCTGTTCAGTACAGTACAGTAGAGTTTAGTACAGTAGTGTACAGTAGAGTACAGTAGAGTTATGTTCAGTACAGTACAGTACATTACAGTAGAGTACAGTAGAGTTATGTTCAGTACAGTACAGTAGAGTTTAGTACAGTAGTGTACAGTACAGTAGAGTTCTGTTCAGTACAGTACAGTAGAGTTTAGTACAGTAGTGTACAGTACAGTAGAGTTATGTTCAGTACAGTACAGTAGAGTTTAGTACAGTAGTGTACAGTACAGTAGAGTTCTGTTCAGTACAGTACAGTAGAGTTTAGTACAGTAGTGTACAGTACAGTAGAGTTCTGTTCAGTACAGTACAGTAGAGTTTAGTACAGTAGTGTACAGTACAGTAAAGTTATGTTCAGTACAGTACAGTAGATTTTGGTACAGTAGTGTACAGTAGAGTACAGTAGAGTTATGTTCAGTACAGTACAGTACATTACAGTAGAGTTATGTTCAGTACAGTAGTGTACAGTACAGTAGAGTACAGTAGAGTTATGTTCAGTACAGTACGGTAGAGTTTAGTACAGTAGTGTACAGTACAGTACAGTAGAGTTCAGTACAGTAGTGTACAATACAGTAGAGTACAGTAGTGTTATGTTCAGTAAAGTACAGCATTGCTTGCTCTTTTGGGTTTTAGGCTGGGTTTCTGAATAAACACTTTGTGACATCTGCTGATGTAAAAAGGGCTTTATAAATACATTATATTGATTGATTGAGTACAATACAGTACATTATGGTTTGTAACTACTATGATTTCTCATTGGTGCCAATTCAATTGCAGAAATTAACGATTTGGTATCAGAATTTCGAATTATAATAATTCAAAATTGAAATGAGTAAAAACACTATAACTAATGAATAGGTCATAGGTCTACTTTTACTTATTACTTCTATGAACTTTCATTATCATCCCTCCTCATGAGGGACAGAAATATGAAAATATCTTATGGATATGTGGGTTTTTGGTAATGGAATTTCAAGGCATAAGGCAATATTTCTTTAACTTACAGAAGACAGAAAGATTTATCCAGAACTAAATATAATATTATGTTGATAATAGTCTGCAGGGTTCATTACTTCAACGTGATCGTGTTTTGATGTATTTCTAATTTCCTTTTAAGACTTTTTCGGCTATATGTTTTTTAAGACCCCTTTTCCATCTGTTTGACCAGGAATCAACGCCTTTTTCTCATTCCAAATTTTTGGGATGGAAATTGGTTGAAAAATGTATATATATGCCATAATAAATAAAAAAAACATGGACTCTAATCTTTCATTTGACCCTCAATTTGACATGCTCCTATTTACTTCACATGTTGGTGAACATGGGTCCTTTTACATGGAAATGACCAGACACACAAATCAAATTATGAACAACTCAATTCCAAACAATTGAATTCCTATCAGCAATGGAAAAATCTAAACATGTAAGATTAGAGGTTCTAACCATGTGTCTCCCATGACAACACGATCATGAGACAGTATAGTTTGCAGCATTACATTACATCTCTATATATTATATAAAGACAAAACCCTCAGTAGAGCTTCATCTCCATGTTAAACGTTGGTTTCATCCCAGTGATCCCCTGCATAGCTTTATTAAATCACAATGTCTCTTGATGGATGATATATTTCTATGAAATTAGCTGGAAGAGTATCCCTGCTGTGTCAGCGCGCGTTGATATTTTACGTTCTCTTGGCATCGAACACAGTATGATTTAGTATGAAGGGAAATTTGAAGCAATAGCTTGATGTTTCTTTTTTTTTGAGAAATGTTGTTCATGTTGAATCTCTGACAAGAATATGAGCACCTATTTGAAGTTAGTGTGTCAGCACTTACACACACAAGCTGTCACTTATGGATTTCTGAGATAGACTCACTCATCATTTCACATGCCATTAAATCTCTACTGAGACTAACTCTTGTATGCAGACGCACACACACACACACACACACACACACGCACGCACATGCACACACACATGCACGCACATGCACACACACGCATAAAACATGCATAATATGGAGGGAAGTTGAAGAGAAAAGAGCTTTGAATTCTGTGTCGATTATCTACAGTAGTGCATAGCTGGTTAATGTCATTCTTTATTTTGGTCTGGATCCATAGGCTTCTGTGTGCATTAAGCTTTTATATTTTATATACAGAGTATGAAATCCTGAAGTGAACTGGCAATATTTTCCTTTGAAATATACAAAGTAGATGTACACAGATATGACTACGATACCAATGAACTGCCTTGCATCAGGTATGATCTGTTTCTGGGCTCAAGACCCAGTCCCAGCCATAGAAGTATTCTCCTAGCTCCATTCCCTCTGCCCCAACATAATGTACTGCATCCTTCCTCCAGCCAGCCCACCTTCCAGGCTGACTCACACCCCAGCACACACACACTCCACATCTTACCCCAGCCTATGAGCGCATAGAGACGTTTTTCTGCTTAATTTAAGACATGATGAGTTACTTTCCACTATTCTCTGCCACAGCGCTCACAACAGCCACAGTGTACAGTGTATTTTCTCTGCCTGTTAGCTCCTCGTGTGTGTTATGTATGGTCCTAGTGCTATGAATATATTTTTTATATTTTTTATTTAACCTTTATTTAACTAGGCAAGTCAGTTAAGAACAAATTCTTATTTACAATGACGGCCTACCGGGGAACAGTGGGTTAACTTCCTGTCAGCTCACGGATTCTATCCAGCATCCTTTTGGTTACTGGCCGAACGCTCTAACCACGCACTAACCTGCCACCACTAGATCATACTGCCCTCATCTGAAAATGTGTTAATATTTCTCTTTCTCTGTTTTTCTCTTTTCCTTACTCTTTCTTTCTCTTTCCCTCTCCCTCTCTCTTTCCATTGTTCTGTCCCTTTTTCTCACTCCTCTCTCTCTCCATCCTTCTCTCCCCCCCTCCCCTCTCTCTATCTAACTATCTCTCCGTCTCCAAAGGAAGTTCATGCCATAGCAACACACTGCCTGCGCTGGTGCGGAATCAGTCTCTGATGATGCAGTCCGCTTTGGATATGAAACCCTTTATGCCCTTCCACCAAGTGGACACCTCCTCCTCTAGTGTGGGACTCTTCCCTAATTTTAACACGGTAAGAAATTGCTGCTTTCATCTCTTGTTAGTAATGCTTTCCCGAGCCAGAACACCCCATAGGGCAGTAACCTATCTCCTTTTTTTGTAGTGTGAGGCAGATTGATGAACAGGTACAGCCACTGGACTGGGCGCTAGTCCACAGGTACAGCCACTGGACTGGGCGCTAGTCCACAGGTACAGCCACTGGACTGGGCGCTAGTCCACAGGTACAGCCACTGGACTGGGCGCTAGTCCTTTCATCTCATGTATTTGTAGTTTATTGTCACCATTATTGATTCATGAATTCTAAATGGCTTAGGAAATTCTTCCTTTTCCCTTCACAAAGAATCTTAATGGCAAATGCACAGGGAAAGAGAGAGAGAGAGAACACTGCAGTCCCACCATCAAGGCATCGATTCCAACCCTCCAAAACTGAGAGGTGGAAACAAAATCTATTCTTGCTTTTATCTTGCCAAAAACACATCTCATGCTGATAGTTGATGTGGCAGGTGTAAAAATGTCATGACCTGAAAAATCCACTGAGAGAGTTAGTCAAAGAGTTTCTATGAGTGTTTAACTCTGTGTTGGCTGGGCTGTATGCTCCAACCATAGAAGGACTAAAACAGACATTTCCATCCAACGTTTTGTGATGGGTGGACCGTTCTATTTACATTTTATTTCTATGTCTCCTCCAACCTGCAAAGTCAGTCAGAACAGTGTCCTGTTAAAAGGGACTGAGGTAGGCAGCAACAGGAGGACTGCTCATGTCTGTGTGACTGTGATTCCCAGGCCTGCCATGGTCCGATGTGACAACACTCTTTGGAACAGTTAGTGAGAGCCTTGCCTGTAGTCACGGAAACCTGTCAGGAACACTCTGACTCACAGCGCTAGTCTCTAGCTCAGACCTGGGTTCAAGACACTACTCTAAATAATTTCAAATACTCTATCTGTGCTTGACTGAGGTTGTCTGTTTGCATAGATCCAATAGAAACACCTGAAACATCCAAACCCAGTCAACCTGGCACTCCAGTCAAGGCTAGGGAAAATGCTCAATAGTATTTTAAAGATTTGAACGATTTCAAATAGTATTTGAACCCAGGTCTGCTCCAGCTTAGCTCAGCTGAGTCCAGTGTGATTCCATTGGCTGAGGCAAAGACACATCTAAACCAGACATAGTGTCTCTACTGCTGTCGTTGACTATTAAGTGGTAGTGCACTAAGTTGATGAGTTCATGTTGGTGAGAGTGATGTTGATTATATACACTGACTGTAATGATGACACCAAAATTAAATATTGTCCAAAAGTTCATCTGGGGACATTTATTTTTAAAGATATTTTGAAGAATATACTCATTGCAGAATTACAGTTTTTACATTTACATTTTAGTCATTTAGTAGACGCTCTAGAGTGACTTACAGTTAGTGCATTCAACTTAAAATAGCTAGGGGGGCAGGCACATATCACAGTCATAGTAAGTACATTTCCTCAATAAATTAAGTCAGAGAGACCAGAGGTGTTGGTGTGTAGGGTTTGAGCATAGCCTGAAGGTAGGGAAGGGCAGTTCCTCTTACTGCTCCGTAGGTAAGCACCATGGTATTGTAGTGGATGCAAGCTTCGACTGGAAGCCAGTGGAGTGTGTGGAGGTGACGTGGGATAACTTGGCAAGGTTCTTTGCCCTCTGGGAGGGGGACACAGTGGAATTGTCAAGTGTGATGGAGAAGTCGTAGAGCAGGCAGGACTTCCCCAAATGGCAACCTATTCCCTATTTCCTATATAGTGCATTGCTTTTGACCAGGGCCTCATTGTATAGGGAGCAGGATGCATCCATCATCCTTCTGTTTTGTATTTGACCTTTATTTAACCAGGCAAGTCAGTTAAGAACAAATTATTATTTACAATGACAGCCTACAGGGGAAGAGTGGGTTAACTGCCTTGTTCAGAGTCAGAATGGCAGATTTTTACCTTGTCAGGTCGGGGGTTCGATCTCGCAACCTTTCGGTTACTAGTCCAACACTCTAACCACTATGCTACCTGCCGCCCCACACGCTAATGTTTGTCATTAGCTTTACTTCACTGCTTTACTGTAGCAAGATAGCTATTTACAGTACAGTGCTGTGTTGGCGGTAGCCTACTCTGTGTAAAAATAAGTTATTTGACTTGGCAAGCACGAGCTCTAAGGGTAGATGACAGGTTTTCAACATTTCCCACAGTGTAATGAATAATGCACAATACACAGTGACAGAACAGAAACAGAATTTAGAATAAGTTTAGTTTATTCTATTGAGGTTCTACAGTTTGTTTATTTGTGTGCAAACAATGGAAATACACTAGAAAAAAACAGCAGTGACAACAAAACAACAATTTGCTCCAAAGCTTGACTGTGACATTAGAATCCTATCTAGTCTCACTGAGGAGCTTTTCTATATTCTCCCATTCAGAAACATGACTACGACAATCAAGATTCCCTCTTGAAAGTACTACATCACTAGCTTGGTCCCAGATCGGTATGTGCTGTCTTGCCACTCCTACGGTCAATGTCACAACAAACACAATGACATAGGGATTGCCAAGACAGTACATACAGATCTGGGACCAGGCTACTACATCACAGAATCAAAAGGCTTTTCCTGTCCAGGCATTTCACTCTAAGTTTGCATCCCAAATGGCACCCTAGTCCCTATATAGTGCATTGGGCTCTGGTCAAAAGTAGTGCACTATATATGGAATAAGGTGTCATTTAGGAAATAGGCTGATATTAGCAAAATGGGGATTAACAGGTTCCAAACGACCACCCCTCATCACTGTCAAACGCTCCTTAAAACACACCTGGCCCGGGTATCCTGGAAGGATATTGACCTCATCCCGTCAGTCGAGGATGCCTGGTCGTTCTTTAAAAGTAATTTCCTCACAATCTTAAATAAGCATGCCCCTTTCAAAAATGTAGAACTAAGAACAGATATAGCCCTTGGTTCACTCCAGACTTTACTGCCCTTGACCAGCACAAAAACATCCTGTGGCGGACTGCAATAGCATCGAATAGTCCCCGCGATATGCAACTGTTCAGAGAAGTCAGGAACCAATACACGTAGACAGTCAAGAAAGCAAAGGCTAGCTTTTTCAAACAGAAATTTCTATCCTTGATCTCCAAAAAGTTTTGTGACACTGTAAAGTCCATGGAGAACAAGAGCACCTCCTCCCAGCTGCCCACTGCACTGAGGCTAGGTAACACGGTCACCACCGATAAATCCATGATAATCGAACATTTCAATAAGCATTTCTCCAAGGCTGACCATGCTTTCCTCTTGGCTACACCAACCACGGCCAACAGCTACGCCCCCCCCCCGCAGATACTTGCCCGAGCCTCCCCAGCTTCTCCTTCACCCAAATCCAGATACCAGATGTTCTGAAAGAGCTGCACAAACATACAAATCAGCTGGGCTAGACAATCGGGACCCTCTCTTTCTAAAACTATCCGCCGCCATTGTTGCAACCCCTATTACCAGTCTATTCAACCTCTCTTACGTATCGTCCGAGATCCCTAAAGATTGGAAAGCTGCCGCGGTCATCCCCCTCTTCAAAGGGGGTGACACTCTAGACCAAAACTGTTATAGACCAATATACATCATGCCCTGCCTCTCTAAAGTCTTCAAAGCAAGTTAAAAAACAGATCACTGACCCCATTTCGAATCCCACCGTACCTTCTCCGCTGTGCAATCTGGTTTCCGAGCTGGTCATGGCTGCACCTCAGCCATGCTCAGGGTACTAAATGATATCATAACCACCATCAATAAAAGACAGTACTGTGCAGCCGTCTTCATCGACCTGGCCAAGGCTTTCGACTCTGTCAATCACCGTATTCTTATCGGCAGACTCAATAGCCTTGGTTTCTCAAGTGACTGCCTCACCTGGTTCACCAACTACTTCGCAGACAGAGTTCAGTGTGTCAAATCGGAGGGCCTGTTGTCCGGACCTCTGGCAGTCTCTATGGGGGTACCACAAGGATCAATTCTCAGGCCGACTCTTTTCTCTATATATATTAATGATGTTGCTCTTGCTGCGGGTGATTCCCTGATCCACCTCTACGCAGACAACACCATTCTGTATACATCTGGCCATTCTTTGGACTTTGTGTTAACTAACCTCCAAACGAGCTTCAATTTCATACAACACTCCTTCCATGGCCTCCAACTGCTCTTAAACGCTAGTAAAACTAAATGCATGCTTTTCAACCATTCGCTGCCTGCACCCGCCCGCCCGACTAGCATCACTACCCTGGACGGTTCTGACCAAGAATATGTGGACAACTACAAATACCTAGGTGTCTGGCTAGACTGTAAACTCTCCTTCCAGACTCATATTAAACATCTCCAATACAAAATCAGATCTAGAATCGCCTTTCTATTTCGCAAACAAAGCCTCCTTCACTCACGGCGCCAAACTTACCCTAGTAAAACTGACTATCCTACCGATCCTCGACTTCGGCAATGTCATCTACAAAATAGCTTCCAACACTCTACTCAGCAAACTGGATGCAGTCTATCGCAGTGCCATCCATTTGTTACCAAAGCCCCTTATACCACCCACCACTGCGACCTGTATGCTCTAGTCGGCTGGCCCTCGCTACATATTCGTCGCCAGACCCACTGGCTCCAGGTCATCTACAAGTCTATGCTAGGTAAAGTTCCGCCTTATCTCAGCTCACTGGTCACGATAACAACACCCACCCATAGCACGCGCTCCAGCAGGTATATCTCACTGGTCATCCCCAAAGCCAACACCTACTTTGGCTGCCTTTCCTTCATGTTCTCTGCTGCTAGTGACTGGAATGAATTGCAAAAATCGCTGAAGCTGGAGACTTATATTTCCCTCACTATCTTTAAACATCAGCTATCTGAGCAGCTAACCGGTCGCTGCAGCTGTACATAGTCCATCTGTAAATCGCCCACCTACCTCATCCCCATATTGTTTTTATTTACTTTTCTGCTCTTTTGCACACCAGTATCTCTACTTGCACATCATCATCTGCTCATTTATCACTCTGCTAAATTGTAATTACCTCGCTACTATGGTCTATTTATTGCTTACCTCCTCACGCCATTTGCACACACTGTATATAGACTTTCTTTTTTTTCTATTGTGTTATTGACTAAAAGCTTGTTTATTCCATGTCTAACTCTGTGTTGTTGTTTGTGTCGCACTGCTTTGCTTTATCTTGGCCAGGTCGCAGTTGTAAATGAGAACTTGTTCTCAACTGGCTTACCTGGTTAAATAAAGGTGAAAAAAAGAATACTAGCTCTGTAACATGAATGCTTAAATGCAGGAACTGTATCAAGTGCTGCATGCAGTAGCCTGATCCTAGATCTGTTTGTGCTATCTTGTCAACTCCTTCAAGGAGTTAAAAAGCGATATCCCAAGTATAAATACACTAAAGTACACACACTAAATTGCAAAAAAAAAAATGAGCAAAATGTGTATTTTTTTAATCTTTCTGTGCATTCTCAACCTCACCCAGACCGAGCTTCCACAACTGGAAGACATTATGTCATTGGCCATAACCCAACCCCTGTAGGTGGATATAGAGTTGCCTACCGTTATCAGTAATCCAGTAGCAAAGTCACAGTACAGCCAAACCGGATGCAAGACACCCAAGCCAACTTTTTCTTTATCTTTCCAACAAGTCCAGAATGCCGGCGAAGATGGTTGGAATTTGCTGGGAGAGTCGCACCTTTTCAAAAGTAGTCACCTCATTTTACCAAAGAGAGCTTCTCAACTGCAGGAATGGTGGAGACCAACATGCAGAAAACGTCTATGGATGAAAGAAACCATCACAGATGTTGAGGATGGACAAGAACGGTTGACTAGCTCACCCTTGCTGTTGTAATGACTAATAATTTGCCTTTGTATAAATGTTTTGCCCTGGTCATCTAAAAACGTTTGGATACTTAGCTTGTTTTCGCTTTGTCATTATGGGATATTGTGTGTAGATTGTGTGTAGATTGATGAGGGGAAAAAATGATTTAATACATTTTAGAATAACGCTGTAACGTAACAAAATGTGGAAAAAGAGAAGCGGTCTAAATACTTTCCGAATGCACTGCATATCTTTAAAAAACTACGCGGTAGAAAGGACTATCAACACATTCTGACCAGCTCATGTTATAGACAGAAGCATGCTACATGGCAGACCAATCCAAACTCATCTCCCGGCATGTCCATTTTTTTAAATAAAAAATAAAAGGTTTACGTTCAAATACTTCTCCTGTGAAGTAGAGACGTTTGAATTCTCTCTCCAGATCTTCCAAGGGAATAGAATCTGCATCAGGGATGTAGTCAGACACAAAGCTGCTTTCTCTGCAGAGACGTGTGTGTAGCTAATTTTTCAAACGGTGATGTATGTGTGCTATTGACAGAACTAGTATAAGCCAGCACATGTACACGCCCACTTTTGCAACGTACGCCCGGCCAAATGTGAAAGTGAAAGTAAATCACATGATACTGTAAACGAGGTGAAATGAGACTGGAGGCCGTATTGAAACATGACAATGACCATTAAGGGTTAACAAGACAGCAAAAACAGATCTTGGATCAGGTGTAGAGTACTACGCAACATGTAAAATATTGGTCCCATGTTTCATGAGGTGAAATAAAAGATCCCAGAAATCTTCCATACGCATAAAAAACTTATTTCTCTAAAATGTTGTGCACAAATTTGTTTACTTCCCTGATAGTGAGCATTTCTCCTTCACCAAGATAATCCATCCACCTGACAGGTGTGGCATATCAAGGAGCTGACTAAACATTATGATCATTACACAGGTGCCCCTTGTCTTGGGAACAATAAACGATCACTCTCAAATGTGCAGTTTTGTCACACAATGCCACAGATGTCGGAAGTTTTGAGGGAACGTACATTTGGCATGCTGACTGCAGGAATGTCCAACAGAGTTGTTGCAAGATAATTAAATGCTAATTTCTCTACTATAAGACACCTCCAACGTTTTAAAGAATTTGGCAGTACATCCAACCGGCCTCACAACCGCAGACCACGTGTAACCACGCCAGCCCAGGACCTCCAAATTTGGCTTCTTCACCTGCGGGATCGTCTGAGACCAGCCACCCAGACAGCTAATGAAGCTATTGGTTTGCACACCTGAAGAACTAGGAGCAATCGTCTCAGGGAAGCTCATCTGTCTGCTCGTTGTCCTCACCAGGGTCTTGATCGGAATGCAGGTCGGATTCATAACCAACGTCACCTTTGATCAAATCAAATATATTTATATAGACCTTCTTACATCAGCTGATATATCAAAGTGCTGTACAGAAACCCAGCCTAAAACCCCAAGCAGCAAACAATGCAGGTGTAGAAGCACGGTGGCTCGGAAAAACTCCCTAGAAAGGCCAAAACCTAGGAAGAAACTTAGAGAGGAATCAGGCTATGAGGGTTGGCCAGTCCTCTTCTGGCAGTGCCGGGTGGAGATAACCACTGGCACGCTGGAGAAGAGTGCTCTTTACGGATGAATATCGGTTTCAACTGTACTGGGCAGTATGGCGTCGTGTGGGTGAGAAGTTTTCTGATGTCAACGTTGTGAACAGAGTGCCCCATGGTGGCATTGGGGTTATGGTATTTCTATATCTATTTATTACGGATCCCCATTAGCTGCTGCCAAAGCAGCAATTTATACATTTTAAAAACTACACAATACATTCATAACAGATTTCACATTATATTGCATGTGTGTCCTCAGGCCTCTATTCTACTACCACATATCTATAATACAAAATCCATGTGTACATGTGTGTATAGTGCGTATGTTATTGTGTGTTTGTATGCATGTGTCTATGTTTGTGTTTCTTCACAGTTCCTGCTGTTCCATAAGGTGTATTTTTATCTGTTTTTTAAATCTATTTTTACTGCTGGCATGAGGTACTTAATGTGGAATAGTCTGTTCTGGACTTGGGGACTGTGTGGAGACCTCTGGAGGCATGTCTTGTGGGGTATGCGTGGGTGTCTGTGCTGTGTGCCAATAGTTCAAACAGACAGCTCAGTGCATTCAACATGTCAATACCTCTCACAAATACAGGTAGTGATGAAGTCAATCTCTCCTCCACTTTGAGCCAGGAGAGATTTGCAAGCATATTATTAATGTTAGCTCTCTGTGTACATCCAAGGTCCAGCCGTGCTAACCTGTTCTGAGCCAATTGCAATTTTTTTAAGTCCCTCTTTGTGGCACCTGACCACACGACTGAACAGTCCAGGTGCGACAAAACTTGGGCCTGTAGGACTTGCCTTGTTGATAGTGCTGTTAAGAATGCAGAGCAACACTTTATTATAGACAGACTTCTCCCCATCCTAGGTACTGTTGTATCAATATGTTTTACAATCCAGGGTTACCCAAAGTAGTTTAGTCTCCTCAACTTGCTGAATTTACACATTATTCATTACAAGAGAGAGCCTTAGTTGAGGTTTGGGGTTTAGTGAATGATTTGTCTCAAGTACAATGCTTTTAGTTTTTGAAATATTTAGGACTAACTTATTCCTTGTCACCAATTCTGAAACTAACTGCAGCTCTTTGTTAAGTTTTGCTGTCATTTCAGTCGCTGTGGTAGCTGACGTGTATAGTGTTGAGTCATCTGCATATATAGACACACTGGCTTTACTCAAATGACATTAGTAAAGATTGAAAAAAAGTAAGGGGCCTAGACAGCTGCCCTGGGGAATTCCTGATTCTACCTGGAATGTGTTGGAAGAAGAACACCCTCTGTGTTCTGTTAGACTTTATCCACAATATAGCAGGGGTGTAAAGCCATAACACATACGTTTTTGCAGCAACAGACTATGATCGATATGTCAAAAGCTGCACTTAAGTCTAACAAAACAGCCCCCACAATCTTTTTATCACCAATTTCTCTCAGCCATTCATCAGTAATTTTGTATAAGTGCTGTGCTTGTTGAATGTTCTTCCCTATAAGCGTGCTGAAAGTCTGTTGTCAGTTTGTTTACTGTAAAATAGCATTGTATCTAGTCAAACACAATTTTTTCCAAAAGTTTACTCATGATTGGTAACAGGCTGATTGGTCGGCTATTTGAGTCAGTTAAGGGGGACTTACTATCATAGGGGAATAACTTTTGCATCCCTCCAGGCCTGAGGGCACACGCTTTCTAGTAGGCTTAAATTAAAGATTTGGAAAATAGGAGTGGTAATACCGTCCGCTATTATCCTCAGTAATTTTCCATCCACATTGCCAGACCCCAGTGGCTTGTCATTGTTGATAGAGAATTTAAAAATATTCTGCAGCATTAGTAAAGATATGATCAATACATGTTCATGATTTCATTCATGTACTGTTTGTAACTACCCTTGTAGTTTTGATTCATATCCTGAACCAGGTTGCAGGTACTAGTTACAGTTTGAAGCTTTCTCTTGAGTGGGCAGCCTGATGAAAACCAGTCAATATTTAAATCACCCAGAAAGTATACCTCTCTTTTGATATCACATACATTATCAAGCATTTCACACATGTTATCCAGATACTGACTGTTAGCACTTGGTGGTCTATAGCAGCGTCCCACCAGTATGGACAGGCATAATCTACGGACAACAAACACAATTAATTTTATTGTTGCCAATTTGAATGCACAAAGATACCAGGATGAGTTCCTGAGGCCCATTGTCATACCATTCATTCGCTGCCATCACCTCAACTTTCAGCATGATAATACACATTCCTGGAAGCTGAAAATGTCCCAGTTCTGCCATGGCCTTCATACTCACCAGACATGTCATCCATTGAGCCTGTTTGGGATGCTCTGGATCGACGCGTACGACAGCGTGTTTCGGTTTTTGCCAATATCCAACAACTTCGCACAACCATTGAAGAGGGGGGACAACATTCCACAGGCCACAATCAACAGCCTGATCCACTCGGAGGAGCTGCTGCATGAGGCAAATGCTGGTCACGCCAGATACTGGCTGGTTTTCTGATCCACACCCCTACTTTTTTTTAAAGGTATCTGTGACCAACAGATGCATATCTGTATTCTCAGTCATGTGAAATCAATAGATTAGTACCTAATTCAATTGACTGATTTCTTTAAATGAACTGTAACTCAGTAACATATTTGAAATTGTTGCAGGTTGCAGTTAGAATTTTGTTTAGTGTAGATGTATTTTTCATGCTGTGAATCTTTTGTTGAGGAGGATGGAGTATGGTGTCGGAACATACAGTATGAGGTCTGATATCTGCATTGTTGCAGCATCACTGTTTTGTTCTGTAGTCACTGTACTACTGTGTACTCTGAATCAATAAACCTGTGAAGACAACACAATACTCTGCAGGTGTCAGAAACTCACGGTACATTCAGGAATACAAAACCAACAGATGGTGAATTGATCTGTCTTTGTTTTTCTCTGCAGCTGCTCTCAATATAAACACCCTTGAAACACAAAATGTAGGCTACTGTAAGAATGACTGCAACACAATATTTATGTTTATTAAGTAATGTTAGTGAAAGTCAAATGCAATGTCAGTGTTTTTATTAGCTAAGCTTTCAGTCTGTAATAACCATGTAATTAGAATTCTATGGTGATAACCTTTGTCTGAGCAACATATATTCTTACCTTGTACAGTGGCTTGCAAAAGTATTCACCCCCTTGGCATTTTGACTATTTTGCTGCCTTACAACCTGGTTTTAAAATGGATTTTTGGGGGGTTTGTATCATTTAATTTACACAACATGCCTACCACTTTGAAGATGCAAAATATTTGTTTATTGTGAAACAAACATGAAATAAGTCAAATAACAGAAAACTTGAGCGTGCATAAATGCTCAGTTTTAGTCTCATCTGACCAGAGTACTTTCTTCAATATGTTTGGGGAGTCTCCCACATGCCTTTTGGCGAACACCAAACATGTTTGCTTATTTTTCTCTGGCCACTCTTCGGTAAAGCTCAGCTCTGTGGAGAGTATGGCTTAAAGTGGTCCTATGGACAAATACACCAATCTCCGCTGTGGAGCGTTGCAGCTCCTTCAGGGTTATCTTTGGTCTCTTTGTTGCCTCTCTGATTAATTCCCTCCTTTCCTGGTCTGTGAGTTTTGGTGGACGGCCCTCTCTTGGCAGGTTTGCTGTGGTGCCATATTCTTTCCATTTTTTAATAATGGATTTAACGGTGCTTTTTTACAACCCAACTCTGATCTGTACTTCTCCACAACTTTGTCCCTGACCTGTTCGGAGAGCTCCTTGGTATTCATAGTGCCGCTTACTTGGTGGTGCCCCTTGCTTAGTGGTGTTGCAGACTCTGGGGGCTTTCAGAACAGGTGTATATATGCTGAGATCATGTGAGAGAGCATGTGACACTTAGATTGCACACAGGTGGACTTTATTTAACCAATTATTTGACTTCTGAAGGTTATTGGTTGCACCAAATCTTATTTAGGGGATTCATAGCAACGGGGGTGAAAACATATGCACGCACCACTTTTCCGTTTGAACATTTTTAGAATTTTTTGAAACAAGTTACTTTTTGAATTGAATCTATTTGGACTATTTTGTGTATGTCCATTACATGAAATCAAAATAAAATTCCATTTAAATTACAGGTTGTAATGCTACAAAAATAGGAAAAACGCCAAGGGGGTGAATACTTTTGCAAGGCACTGTAAATGTTGATTGTTCATGTGCACCAGTGGGGGCTGGTGGGTTGAGATATAGGAGGACAGGCACATTGTAATGGCTGGAATGGAATAAATGGAACGGCATCAAACACATCAAAGATATAGAAAGTTTCCAGGAATTCCATTCCAGCCATTACAATGAGCATGTCCTCTAGCTCCTACCACCAGCCTCCTCTGATGTGCACTTGGTGAGAGAGGTGCCAGACCGCAATGATTGAATTAGAGTGTGCATTTTGTTTCCCATTCATCATATTGTCAAATGCATCCTGTAACAGGACAAGTGGGTGCTCGTGGGTTCTGACACTAAGTCTGACAACATGTTATTACTGTCATCACTGGTCCTGGTAGATAATTGGTAGTATTACATATATATATATATATATATATATATATATATAGAGAGAGAGAGAGAGAGAGAGAGAGAGAGAGAGAGAGAGAGAGAGAGAGAGAGAGAGAGAGAGAGAGAGAGAGAGAGAGAGAGAGAGAGAGAGAGAGAGAGAGAGAGAGAGAGAGAGAGAGAGAGAGAGAGAGAGAGAGAGAGAGAGAGAGAGAGAGAGAGAGAGAGAGAGAGAGAGAGAGAGAGAGAGAGAGAGAGAGATATGGGGGCAGAAAGAGAAAGATGGGGGCAGAAAGAGAAAGATGGGGCAGAAAGAGAAAGATGGGGGCAGAAAGAGAAAGATGGGGGCAGAAAGAGAAAGATGGAGAGAGAGAGAGAGAGAGACTTGCCTCAATTCCTCCTGTACATCATCCTCTGTCAGTCAGGCATGCAAAACTCTGACACTGAGTGGCGTAGTGACATGCTAAAGGGATTATTAACGATTACATACTTTATCTACTCTACACTAGAGTACTCTATATTCTACTTGTTTTATTTCATTACGTTTTGACATAGATTTGATCTCCATAAGACTAACCTGTATAAATAAAGGTTAATATAAATATTTGCCTCAGCAGTAACATGTTGAGGTTGTGCAGTTTATTTGTTTACCACAATGATTTGCATTGAGGAGGTGAACAGGAGATGACAGGAACGTGTAATTGAAATGAATTGGACAGTGACAGCCTGGCCATCCCTGCTTTAGCCCTGCAGCTTTCTCTGTCTGCTTATCACTGGAATTTAATTAACAGCCACTGAATGACAGTTAAAGTAATTTTTTTCAAGTTGTTTTGTTGGGTTGGTGGGGTGTAGTACGGTGCATTGTGTTTAGATATGTTGTTTTGTGTAGGGTTGAAAATGCACAGTTGGAAGGAATACAATAAGCACCATACACAACAAGGATCACATACACAATTAACATACACAATTACAGTATGGAACCATACACAATAACAATATAGCACCATACACAATATTGTCAATAACACATCACATGTACAATGTTATTACCGCCTACTTTAGATGTTTTATTCCCTTTGTCTTTGTGTCTCCTTATAACACTACCATGACCATGAAGTGGTTAGAGTAATGACTATAGGTACACTGCATAAGTGCCCTCTTTAAGGTCTTCTGATCTGGAGGCTTAAATGATTCTCAGGTGCTGCTGCTGCTGCTTACAGTAATTGTAACAAGTTGTATACTGTATGTGTGTGAATGGTGTGGGTGGGCAGCATCAAGCCTTGGCACTTATCCTGATATTAAAAGCCTTCTTATGAGTCAAAGGAAGGAGAGGTGGTGGCCTCTAACTGGCTGTTATCCACCTGGCCTGGCTGTAAAGTCTGCGTCCCAAATGGCACCCTATTCCTTTTCCTTAGGGTGCTTTTTAGTCGTTCAGTTTGTCATTCTTTTGTTTTTTATCTTATGTTGGTTGTGTAGTAAATATTTCCTTTTTTATTTTCATTGTTTGCACATTGTGCTGTGTAAATAAAGCTTGATTTGATTTGATTCCCTTGCTCTAAGGGCCCTGTTCAAAAGTAGAGCACTGTGTAGCACTGTCAATAGAGTGCCATTTTGGAGTGGAAGCAGCCTTGTAAAGTCTTAATGGATTGGATGGCTTGGTGGTTGCTGGCTCTGGTCGTGTGGGTAAACAACATTATGACACCACTACTGTGTGTGTGTGTGTGTGTGTGTGTGTGTGTGTGTGTGTGTGTGTGTGTGTGTGCGCGATAGAGAGATAGAGAATGAGAGAGAGGGGGGTTGGATAGATGGAGAGAACAGAGCGGGGGCATATAGCTCAGACCTTTTGTACATCCTCACGAAAGCACATGCAACACAACACGCTCTCTCTCTCTTTGCGCTCTCTTTCTCCCCCTCCTTTTCTCTCTCTCTCTCCAGACTAGACAGTTCCTGTGAGCTCTTCAAATAAAAGCTAACATGAATGGTAGGATAACTAATTGTATACATAGAATGGTAGCATAACTAACTAATGGCATAGATAGAATGGTACGATAACTAATTGTATACATAGAATGGTAGCGTAACTAACTAATGGCATAGATAGAATGGTACGATAACTAATTGTATACATAGAATGGTAGGACAACTAACTAATGGCATAGATAGAATGGTAGGATAACTAATTGTATATATAGAATGGTAGCATAACTAACTAATGGCATAGATAGAATGGCAGGATAACTAACTAATTGTCACGATCGTTGGTTGAATTAATGGACCAAGGCGCAGCGTGCATAGAGTTCCACATATTTATTGGATGAAACTCACAGAAAACAATAAAGCTCAAAATGAAACGTGAAACTAAAGTAGTGCTCGCAGGCAACTAGACATAGACAAGATTCCACAAAAACCGAGTGGGAAAAGGCTGCCTAAATATTATCCCCAATCAGAGACAACGATAGACAGCTGCCTCAGATTGGGAACCATACCAGGCCAACATAGAAATGAAAGAACTAGACTACCCACCCATGGTCACACCCTGACCTAACCAAAATAGAGAATAAAAAAGGATCTCTAAGGTCAGGGCCTGACAGTACCCCCCAGGGACAGGACCGTCACTGGAGGTTCCGGACTGTGGACTGTCTCAGGAGGTTCCGAACTGTGGACCGCCTCAGGAGGTTCCGGATTGTGGACCGCCTCAGGAGGTTCCGGACTGTGGACCGTCGTTGGAGGTTCCAGACTGTGAAACGTCGCCGGAAGCTCTGGACTGGGAACTGTCGCCGGAAGCTCTGGACTGGGAACTGTCGCCGGAAGCTCTGGACTGTGAACTGTCGCCGGAAGCTTGGTGCGTGGGGCCGGCACTGGTGGTATCGGGCTTGGTGACACGCACCTCAGCACGAGCGCGAGGAGCAGGCACAGGACGTACTGGACTGGGGAGGCGCACTGGAGGCCTGATGTGTGGGGCTGGTACAGGTGGCATCGGGCTGGTGCCACACACCTCAGGGCGAGTGCGGGGAGGAGGCACAGGACGTACTGGACTGTGGAGGCGCGCTGGATACACAGTGCGTAGAGCCGGCGCAGGATATACTGGACCGTGGAGATGCACTGGAGGTCTGGAGCGTAGAGCTGGCACAATGCGTCCTGGCTGGATGCTCACTTTCGCACGGCAAGTGTGAGGAGTTGGCACAGAACGCACCGGGCTGTGGATGCGCACTGGAGACACATTGCGTATCTCCGCAAAACATGGTCCCACGCTCCTCACGGCGACTGTCTTGCTCCAGACACCAAACCATCCACTCTACCTCATCACTCCCCTCAACTATCTCACAATACTCCTCACTCAGTCTATCCCAATACTCCTTTTCGCCCTCAAACTCGCCCCTCGGCTTTGCAGACCAACCCGTGTTCCTCCCCCAAAAAATTTTTGGGGCTGCCTCTTGGGCTTCCTTCGTGGTCGCCAACTTCGGAGTCGCCGTTGGTCCTCCTTCGCTGCCTCCGCCTGCTTCCATGGCAGGGTATTGTCCCCTGCCATAACCTCCTCCCATGTCCATGATGTCCTCCACTTACTTTTCTCCCGGGCCCAGGATCCCTGCTCATCCTGGCCACGCTGCTTGGTCCTCTTGTGGTGGGATCTTCTGTTACGTTCGTTTAAAAATGAAATAGACCAAGGTGCAGCATGGTAGGCGATCATCTTTAAACGAACGTAACAATAACTAATGGCATACATAGAATGGTAGAATAACGAATGGCACACATAGAATAGTAGAATAACTAATGGCACACATAGAATGGTAGGATAACTAACTAATGGCATATATAGAATGCTAGAATAACTAATGGCATAGATAGAATGGTAGAATAACTAATGGCACACATAGAATGGTAGAATAACTAATGGCACACATAGAATGGTAGGATAACTAACTAATGGCACACAGAATTGTAGGATAACTAACTAATGCATTTCACTACACTCGCATTAACATCTGCTAACCATGTGTATGTGACAAATAAAATTTGATTTGATTTGATTTTAATGGCATACATAGAATGGTAGGTTAATGTTATGGCAAGGTGTTCCCCTGGGGGAACTCCCCTCCCCCATTCAGCTGAAAAGGTGGAGCGGGGAATTCAAAAATATTATTTCGAAATATTTAACTTTCACACATTAACAAGTCCAATACAGCAACTGAAAGATAAACATCTTGTTCATCTACCCATCATGTCTGATTTTTAAATGTTTTACAGCGAAAACACAAGATATATTTATGTTAGACCACCACCAAATCAACAAAAAAAAACTGACATTTTTCCCAGCCAAAGATAGTCACAAAAGCAGGATTAGAGATAAAATGAATCACTAACCTTTTGAAAATCTTCATCAGATGACACTCATATGACATGTTACACAATACATGTATGTTTTGTTCGATACTATGCATATTTATATCCACAAATCTCGGTTTACATTGACGCCATGTTCAGAAATGCCTCCAAAATATCCGGAGGAATTATAGAAAGCTACACCAGATAACAGAAATACTCATCATAAACTTTGACTAAAGATACATTTTCTACATATAATTAAAGATACACTGGTTCTTAATGCAACCGCTGTGTCAGATTTTTTTTAAACGTTACGAAAAAAGCATACCATGCAATAATCTGAGATAGCGCTCAGACGTAAATATATTTCTCCGCCATGTTGGAGTCAACAGAAATACGAAATTACATCATAAATATTCCCTTACCTTTGATGATCTTTCATCAGAATGCAGTGCAAGGAGTCCTAGTTCCACAATAAATCGTTGTTTTGTTCCATAATGTCCAATACTAGTGTCCAATTAGCTGCATTTGCTAGCACTTTCAGCTCACGTGCCCAAAAGCTGACGCTGGTCCAGGACAACTCGCACGAAAACTTCAAAAATATATATTCCAGGTCGAATAAACTGGTCAAACTAAGTAGAGAATCAATCTTCAGGATGTTATTTTCATATTTATCCAATAACGTTCCAACCAGATCATACGTTTTCATCTGCAACCAAATGGAACGACGGTGACAACAACAGACAAATGCGCCACAGGGAAATTGCATTCTGCTAAGACAGTGACTATTTCCCCTTCCATTCGGTCAAAGTTCACACCAGAAGCTCCATTCCACGTTCTACTGAATGAGGACATCTAGTGGAAGGCGTAGGAAGTGCTACCAGATCCATATCTTATTTGGAAGTGAATAGGCGATGACTTGAAATTAGACATGTATTCAGAATTTCACTTCCTGTTTGGAAGATTGCCTGCCCTATGAGTTCTGTTATACTCACAGACATAATTCAAACAATTTTAGAAACTTCAGTGTTTTCTATCCAATAGTAATAATAATATGCATATATTAGCAATCCAGGACAGAGTAGGATGCAGTTCACTATGGACATGCAATTAATCCAAAGTGAAAATACTGCCCCCTATCCCCAACAGGATTTATAACTAACTAATGGCATAGATAGAATGGTAGAATAACTAATGGCATACATAGAATGGTAGAATAACTTATGGCACACATAGAATGGTAGGATAACTTTAATTGATTCTCTGGCTAATAACAACTTTCCTCTCGATATACTGTATTTTTGTATTTGTTCTCTCTTCTGTGGAGTCCTGATCTCATGATTCTATGTGAGATGGCAATAGGTAGGAGAGATGGCATCAAATATGTAATGTAGCCTAATATGTTATTATTCTACTGCATGTTAGCTGGCAATAGGTAGGAGAGAGAGCATCAAATATGTAATGTGGCCTTCGTTCAGTCTCCATGTGATTTGGTAGTGGGGATCAGGCGCACGTCGAGGTGTCGGAAGCTTGTTGTTATTTTCTATGTACTGTAGGATGTTTGTCTGACAGCAGCAGTTATGATGAACTATGAATGAATACCATTAAAGACTACTCTAGGAATGTCTTGGTGGTCAAAACTTTAACATTTATTTTTTAGCACAGCCCATGTGATATGTTATCAAATATTTTCCTACCTGGTGTTCTCTGAGCTACAGAGAAATGGGCTGTGTTCTCTCATGTATTATTAGAATAGTCACGTTCACACTGCACACTGCCCAGGGTTAGTGAATGCCTGAGCGAAAGGAGGGTTAGTTTTAACCCAGCGTTAAGGATAGCCCTGGGCTAAGAACATGCAGTGTGAAAAGCACTTTTAAAGGGCCTTTTAACACATACAGTCCACTTAATAACAGAGGGTTCATTCACAAAGAAGGCCCAAGTGGTTCTTCTTTCAGTTTCAATGTGTTTGTGTAACTACAAGAGAAAGCTCTTATAAGCACAAACAAATCAAATCTACCTGACAGGATGACTCCTTGCTGTCCCCAGTCCACCTGGCCGTGCTGCTGCGCCAGTTTCAACTGACCTGAGCCCTAGGACCATGCCCCAGGACTACCTGACATGATGACTCCTTGCTGTCCCCAGTCCACCTGACCGTGCTGCTACTCCAGTTTGAACTGTTCTGCCTTATTATTATTCGACCATGCTGGTCATTTATGAACATTTGAACATCTTGGCCATGTTCTGTTATAATCTCCACCCGGCACAGCCAGAAGAGGACTGGCCACCCCACATAGCCTGGTTCCTCTCTAGGTTTCTTCCTAGGTTTTGGCCTTTCTAGGGAGTTTTTCCTAGCCACCGTGCTTCTACACCTGCATTGCTTGCTGTTTGGGGTTTTAGGCTGGGTTTCTGTACAGCACTTTGAGATATCAGCTGATGTACGAAGGGCTATATAAATACATTTGATTTGATTTGATTTGATCAATGGAGGTGATTCATCTTCCATTTCCATGATCCTGGAGTCCTTTACATGTGCTTTGTCCTCACAGTTTATCGTTTGTCATAGTTAATTATACACGCATGCTTTAAGTAAAGTAATACCCTTTGTTCTTTTACCAGTCTGAGTATCTAATATGTCTTTAACACCTATCTCTGGAGATGAGCGTCACCGGGTAGTGAACACTACCAGGCTACCATCTGTCCTCCTTTAAGGTGTTCACTATCTACCCATTCTGCTCTCCACTGACCCTGGGGTGCCGCTTGGCTGTTGGAACCACCTAATGTATTACAGTAGATGGAAGGGAGATCTCTCTCCCACTCTCTCCTCTTTCTCTCTCTCTCTCTCTCTGTCTCTCTCTCTCTCCGTCTGTCTCTCTCTCTCTCTCTCTCTCTCTCTCTCTCTGTCTGTCTCTCTCCGTCTCTCTCTCTCTCTCTCCGTCTGTCTGTCTCTCTCTCTCTCTCTCTCTCTCTCCGTCTGTCTCTCTATCTCTCCCTCTCTCTCCGTCTGTCTCTCTATCTCTCCAGAACCCGTGCAATACTTAAACATTACTCTCCTGTCTTCTTGTCTTCCAGATGGATCCCGTCCAGAAAGCTGTAATAAACCACACGTTTGGAGTCTCCATCCCTCCGAAGAAAAAACAAGTGATTTCCTGTAACATCTGTCAACTCCGCTTCAACTCAGATGTAAGTACAGTAACGTTACAAGACACTCTCTCGAAGAAAAACAGCATGGTAAAGTGTGTGTGTATACAGTGAGTCTTTGGTTGCCAGGCTAGGACACTTTTCTGGAAGACACCTACTGGTATACTATTGTTACTGACTACTACATTGAGGAGAAAGTTCCGTAGTAAAAATCCTTAAGAAAAAAATATTACATTAAAACAGGATCCAACCCATGAAACAGACGTCTTAGATAAACGTAGATTAGTCTAATTACGTCAGACATATTGTATCTCTGAGATTTGGGATAATAAATAAAATAATATGATGCTCTCTGTGCTGTGAATCTTTTGGGTCAAGCTAAGAGGACATCATATTTGTTTACAAGATGTTTACTACCCATTATTAGTTTCAATAGCCAATCAATCCACATGCTGTAGTGTAGAATAACAGACGTGCCTGAAATGTTCTTAGGAGCCTTTGTTCCCATTTCAACCAATCAATGGCCAATCCTGAGAGTGTTTCAAACATAGCCGGTGATGCATTGTGTACAAAATGGTTTGTCGTTGTTTTGTAGTGCAGACCAGACTAGTACTGGGCAGGTGGATAGATTTACACACAATATACCACAGTATGGCCTACTGTGACCAGACTGTTGTACTATGTGGTAGTCTATAGGAAGTGGCCAGACTGTTGTACTATGTGGTAGTCCATAGGAAGTGGTCAGACTGTTGTACTATGTGGTAGTCTATAGGAAGTGACCAGACTGTTGTACTCTGTGGTATTCCATAGGAAGTGGCCAGACTGTTGTACTATGTGGTAGTCCATAGGAAGTGGTCAGACTGTTGTACTATGTGGTAGTCTATAGGAAGTGACCAGACTGTTGTACTCTGTGGTAGTCCATAGGAAGTGGTCAGACTGTTGTACTATGTGGTAGTCTATAGGAAGTGACCAGACTGTTGTACTCTGTGGTAGTCTATAGGAAGTGGTCAGACTGTTGTACTCTGTGGTAGTCTATAGGAAGTGGTCAGACTGTTGTACTCTGTGGTAGTCCATAGGAAGTGGTCAGGCTGTTGTACTCTGCGGTAGTCTATAGGAAGTGGTCAGACTGTTGTACTCTGTGGTAGTCTATAGGAAGTGGTCAGACTGTTGTACTCTGTGGTAGTCCATAGGAAGTGGTCAGGCTGTTGTACTCTGCGGTAGTCCATATGAAGAGGCCAGTCGGTTGCAAGCGATTGTGATTGTGTTGAATTGTGTTTTGGAAATAAAGATAGACATGGTTTGTAAAAAGTTGTGGTAATATTTAATTCAGTACAGAAATGTATAGGCAGCTTAACATACCCTGTCCCTCGGCTCGATTTACCCCATACCCAGGGTAAGTTGTGCCAAGAGACCACTTTTTTGGGACAAGCTATGTAATGTTTACATGAATTCAGATTTTTTTTCCAGGGTCAAACAACATCCTGAAATATGTTACGGGTTCGGTCTTCTGTAGCAAAATAACAATTTTACATTGGACAAAAGTAGAGACTCAGAGCCAGAAAATGGCATATCATACAGTACAGTTGAGGAACAATGGGAAAGTAGTTCTGCTTTGAAGGTTGATACATTTGTAACCTCTCTTTTGAGAAAATGACCCTTGAATGTTTTGGTAAACCTACTGGAGAGTTCCTCTTTGTCTACACCCATTCAGCATTGTTCACACCCTCTTAAGCCTTATCCTGACCCATCTCTTTAAGGATTCACATGTGAGGCCATGTACTAAACTACCAAAGATTTCAGGACTAAAGGCTGGTTTATTGACAGTTGTCGCATCATGAACATTCTGTTGTCGTCCGACATCAAACTTGTCGTTGTCGTTATGAAAAAGTATAAACACAAAAACTTCAGGCTGCATGACATCAGCAGCCTGGTGGTCAAAAATAGCATAACTAGTGTATTTTAACACCTATAAATCCACCCGTCAATCTAACAACCCAGGCAACTAAAATAAACTTTCTAAACAATGTTTTGGTACATTTCGAGCTTGTTAGCTAGCTAGTTCATGTTAAGTTAGCTAGCTAGTTCATGTTAAGTTAGCTGGCTAGTTCATGTTAAGTTAGCTAGCTAGTTCATGTTAAGTTAGCTGGCTAGCCAGTTCAAATAATGACCATATCATATAGCTGAGAACGTCTTTACTTTAGCTCATTTGTCTTCATTATTACAGAAAATAAACTCACAAGAGACTAGTCAAGGATAATATCACCTCTACCTTACCTGACACCCTAGACCCACTTCAATTTGCTTACCGCCCCAATAGATCCACAGACGATGCAATCGCCATCGCACTGCACACTGCCCTATCCCATTTGGACAAGAGGAATACCTATGTAAGAATGCTGTTCATTGACTATAGCTCAGCATTCAACACCATAGTACCCTCCAAGCTCATCATTAAGATTGATGCCCTGGGTCTGAACCCTGCCCTGTGCAACCGCCCCCCAGGTGGTGAAGGTAGGAAACAACACCTCCACTTTTCTGATCCTTAACACTGGGGCCCCACAAGGATGCGGGCTTAGCCCCCTCCTGTACTCCCTGTTCACCCATGACTGCGTGGCCCTGGGAGTGTGGTGACAGGAAAATAACCTCTCACCCAACATCAACAAAACAAAGGAGCTGATAGTGGACTTCAGGAAACAGCAGAGGGAGCACCCCCCTATCCACATTGACGGGACAGTAGTGGAGAAGGTGGAAGGTTTTAAGTTCCTCGGTGTACACATCATGGACAAACTGAAATGGTCCATCCACACAGACAGTGTGGTGAAGAAGGTGCAACAGCGCCTCTTCAACCTCAGGAGGCTGAAGAAATTTGACTTGACCCCTAAAACCCTCACAAACTTTTACAGATGCACAATTGAAAGCATCGTGTCAGGCTGTGTCACCACAATCGCCGGGCTCTTTAGAGTGTGGTGCGGTCTGCCCAACGCATCACCGGGGGCAAACTCCCTTCCCTCCAGTACACCTACAGCACACGATGTCACAGGATGGCCAAAAAGATCATCAAGGACAACAACCACCCGAGCCACTGCCTGTTCACCCCGCTATCATCCAGAAGGCGAGGCCAGTACAGGTGCATCAAAGCTGGGACCGAGAGACTTCTATCTCAAGGCTTCTATCTCAAGGCCATCAGACTGTTAAATAGCCATCACTAGCACATTAGAGACTGCTGCCCTATATACAAAGACTTGAAATCACTGGCCACTTTAATAATGGAACACAAGTCACTTTAAAAATGTTTACATATTTTGCATTACTCATCTCATATGTATACACTGTATTCTATCCTATTCTACTGTATCTTAGTCTATGCCGCTCTGATATAGCTCGCCCAAATATTTATATATTCTTAATTCCATTCGTTCACTTTAGATTTGTGTGTATTGTGAAATTGTTAGATGTTACTTATAAGATATTACTGCACTGTTAGAGCTAGAAACACAAGCATTTCGCATTAACATCTTCTAAACATGTGTATGTGACAAATAACATTTTATTTGATTTGAAGGCGAGCCAACTACCGGAAATAGCTTACGGTTGTGACTATGACGAAATTAAAGCAGGGCTTCTACCAGAGAATTTTAGAACTTGGACACTGTCTCGTTGACCTAGCGTTATATCCTAATTTGACTTTGGTGCAGGTCATGTTGTTCTTCACATTACCGTCTCTGGTAAACACATACTATATCAAATCAAATATAAAATCAACGATGATTTGTCACATGCACAGGATACAGAAGGTGTAGTGAAATGGTTTCTTGCATAGTGTAGTATTTTGTTTAGACTTGTAACTGGCTAGCTAAACAATGAACCATAATTCCAACTCATAACGTTACTACCCTGCGTGAATCTGCAAGTAGCTAACCAACTAGGTTCACTGTTAGCTAGACTATAACCAGCAATGCAAATGGCTCTGAGATATGAATAATATTACTACACAGATCATACACGTAGCGTTAGCTAGCGAGCCAGCCAGCTAACGTTAGCTAGCTAGCTAACAGTACACTTTAACTTGAAATGAAAAATGAATTTCTGACAAAATTAGAAACGTATAATATCTGAAAATGTAGCTAGCTTGACTATCTTATCCGTCCGTATACATGATGTATACGTCTCCCTCTCTGTCACAGATGCCATGGTTGCCCTTAGTTTGAAGATGTAATCCGGACACAAGTGTTTTATACAACAGCCTTCTGTGTGTTCTCTTTTAGACTCCCTCTGCAAATGTGCAATCAAACTCAATAATTTTCTCCATATCCTTAGCTATCATACTCTAATTCCACCTGGCATTCCACTGATTTCAAAACTCAGTCATCCAGAAAGTGGAGAGCAACACTTTTGCAGTTCTTCTACATGATATCTTTCAAAAAAGCTGGGTTAGAAAGGATAGAAGTGTGCTACATGGCAGACCAATCCAAACTGATCTTTCTGCATGTCCAGTCCATCCATTATGTCAGCCAATCATGTCTAGCCGGAAGGTTCCTGTCTTTTTCTGTGGCTAAACCAACTAGGCTCGTAGTTTAACAATTGTATTCATATTTAGAGATGGCATACAAGTTTGTTATTAAGGCACATGCAAGTTCGCATGTTCCAGAAGGCATTTCTGCTAAAAAACACATTTCGATAAATTAAAAGTTTACGTTCAAATTCCACTCCTGTGAAGTAGTGACATGCGACATATGCCTAGTTTCCTAAAAAAGAGTCACATGTATGTAGATATCTTTGTTGGAAATAATACAATATTTACTCTGTAGTACCCAATAGGGAAAGTTTTGGAGACCAAATTGTACAGGTGGACTACTTTGTAGTATTTGGTGACAGACGAAACATTATAATATACTAACTATCCAGACCAATGGAGATATGGTTCTGGGTGCTGAGATTACCAACTGTGTGGCCAGTCTATTGTGGTCTGTTCTCCCCATAAGGAAGTGGTAATTACTTCCTGTATTGCTGTGTTGTTCTCTCTCTGCTGGCCTTTTGTGACAGACGAAACATTGTAATATACTAACTGTCCAGACCAAAGGAGATATGGTTCTGGGTGCTGAGATTACCAACTGTGTGGCCAGTCTATTGTGGTCTGTTCTCCCATAAGGAAGTGGTAATTACTTCCTGTGTTGCTGTGATGTTCTCTCTCTGCTGGCCTTGATTAAGGCATTATAATAGGAGATAAATTATGTTGGGTTGGCAGAGAGCCCAGTCTGATACAGGGGTCCTACTGTGAGGAGTAATTGAGGAAAGATTTCTCCAATGGCACCCTATTCCCTATAAAGTACACTACTTTTGACCAGGGCCCATAGGGCTCTGGACAAAAGTAGTGCACTGGAATAGAGTACCATTTCAGACTCAGCTTTTTATCACCAGGGTTTGTTGTTTATCTTCTGTTGTGTTCTAGATCTAGATTGTAAGCAAACAGGAACAATTGTTGGCACGTTCTTTCCATCACGATCCCTAAACCACTGAAAGCTCCTGGATGTTTGAGAAACACATACTCTAGCTAGACATAATCACATTGCTAGAGGGACTCAAGGTGTTCTTCCTCTCCCTCCCGTTGTTGTCCCCAGCTGGGTGTAATTGCTTGATTGTTATCGACTGTGAAACTCTCCTTTTCCAACAGAGATGACTGTGGGAGATTAAAGTTGTGGCTACTTCTACTTATTTTCTTTCCCAGTACCAAGGAAGAGAGGAAAAAAAGATTTAATTTGTCATGATAACGTAAAGCGCTCTGTTCTCAAGATAAGTATTAAAGAATGCTTTCAAGAGAAGCAAACCATCTCTCTCTGTCAGTCTGCCTCTCTCTCTCTATCTGCTCTCTCTCTGTCTGGAAGAGTTCACGGGGGGTGAAGCCTGAAATATCAAAGAAGTTGGTGCTAACAAATGTTTTTGATGCTAATCCTGGTTGCATGTATCCTCCGTATTGTGATCCATGCAGGGAGAAAGGCCTGTCTCTACCAGTCTCCTCTCTGTCTCTACCAGTCTCCTTCCTCTCCTCTCTGTTTGGAGACTGTCACAGTTGCATCCCAAATGGCACCCTATTCCATACACAGTGCACTACCTTTGACCAGAGCCCTATGCGCTCTATAGGCCCTGGTCAAAAGTAGGGCACTATATAGGGAAAAGGGTGCCATTGTCTAAAGACTATCAAAGTCACTCTGAAGCCACTCACCACCCCCTTAACACAAAGAGAAGGCCCTGTTGAAGTGTCAGAGAGATTTGGCCCTGTGTCACCAACCCTGACACATTTGATATTACATTCCTTCATCTTCTGTCAAACTCACACAACTCTCTATACTGTATAAAGGCACGGCAGACCTGTTCTTGCTATTCTTTTGTTGGTCATAACACACAGAAAGGATTTTTACGGCCCAGTACTCCAGGAGATATACGTCATCACACACTGGAGGAAATAGAAAGTGCTTTAAGTAAGCCTGGACTGTCTCGCTAATGGCACCCTATTCCTATGGGCCCTGGTCGAAAATAGTACACTATAAATGGAAAATGTTGCCATTTGTGACACTCACTTGGATTAGAAATCATTTGGATTAGAAAAAACTAAGTGGCTTAAAGGAAACATGATTACTCATAATGTATTTTACTTTGAGCATTATGCCCTCTTAGCACTGTCACTCTGGTGCTTGTCTGCCTTGTTGTTAATGCAGTGCAGGAAAGACATCCCACTGGGCCCAAACTGGTTAAATCTATGTTAGCATGCAAAGGTCAAAGGTCTGTGGAGATTTCACAATTGCTATAATAATGTGCAGAATCTAAAACAGCATTGATCCCTTACACTACGTACTTTTAATCTAATTTCAACTGCAATTTTGGTCATTTGGTTGTGTTATTAGGTGAAGCACGGTGATAACACATTAAGTTGTTGTATAAATACAAAATATATGACATTGTATTTCCATTTTAACTTTGTTGTGCTTTTAAATGGTTCAAAGTGCAGTGATAACACTTCTTGCTGTTGTGTTTTTGATTGGGTGAATAAAGGTTGAAATCTCATTGATCAACGTCTCAACCAAATATTACCTACATTTCCTGGTTGAAATGACGTGGTGTGTCCAGACAGGGCTCATTAAAGCACTGATGCCTTTCCATCCCCGTCCCCATCCTGCTGCTGCTGTGAATGTAAAACTGAAGACTGCTGTAGCTGCTCTGTGCCATCCAATTCAGGAGTCAGATGAGAGAGTGGAGAGGAGGGGAGGGAGGGAGGGAGGGAGGGGGGGAGAGAGGGAGAGGAGGGGAGGGAGGGAGGGAGAGGAGGGGAGGGAGGGAGGGAGGGAGGGAGGGAGGGAGGGAGGGAGGGAGGGAGAGGAGGGGAGGGAGGGAGGGAGGGAGGGAGGGAGGGAGGGAGGGGAGAGGACGCCTGTCGATCTTAGCACTCGCTTAATGAGATTCTAACGAAGTTTCAAGTGCTGAACAATTTCTTATAGAGGCTTTGTCTGCCGCTCTGGAGGAGCAATAGTCGGTGTCCCAAATTGCACTTTATTTCCTATAGTGTACTACTTTTGAATGGGCCGTGTCAAAAGTAGTGCATTATATAGTGAATAGAGTGCAACTTGGGACACAATAGAATGAGTGAACAGACTCAAAATTGGTTTTATTGCATTTCCATACCAGCATGGTTGGCCCTTATATATTGACTGTGAAAGAGCATTCAAGTCAACGTCTGTCTTACTTAACATCCTCAATCAGAACCTTTTAACAGCCAGCAGTTTAGACTGTGTCCCAAATGGCACCCTATTCCCCACATAGTGCACCAACTACCATAGGGCCCTGGTCAAAAGTAGTAATCTTTATAGGGAATAGGGTGCCATTTGGGACAAAACCTTAGAGATGAATCATATTAGTTAAAACTTCTTAGGGCTGCAATCCCATTAACGTGATCGATATGACAACAGCCAGTGAAAGTGCAGGGCGACAAATTCAAAACAACAGAAATCTCATAATTAAAATTAATTATACAGTATTTTGTACCGTTTAAAAAGGTAATCTTGTTGTTAATCCCACCACAGTGTCCGATTTCAAATAGGCTTTACAGCGAAAGCACCAGAAACAATTATGTTAGGTCACGACCAACTCACAGAAAAATTCTGCCATTTTTTCAGCCAAAGAGAGGAGTCACAAAAAGCACAAATAGAGATAAAATGAATCACTAACCTTTTTTTTCTCGTGGTATCCAATTTTTGTAGTAGCTACTATCTTGTCTCATCGCTACAACTCCCGTACGGGCTCGGGAGAGACGAAGGTTGAAAGTCATGCGTCCTCCAATACACAACCCAACCAAGCCGCACTGCTTCTTAACACAGCACGCATCCAACCCGGAAGCCAGCCGCACCAATGCGCCAGAGGAAACACCGTGCACCTGGCCACCTTGGTTAGCGCACACTGCGCCCAGCCCGCCACAGGAGTCGCTGGTGCGCGATGAGACAAGGACACCTCTACCGACCAAGCCCTCCCTAACCCGGGCGACGCTAGGCCAATTGTGCGTCGCCCCACGGACCTCCCGGTCGCGGCCGGTTACGACAGAGCCTGGGCGCGAACCCAGGAACTCTGATGGCACAGCTGGCGCTGCAGTACAGCGCGAATCACTAACCTTTGATGATCTTCATCAGATGACACTCATAGGACTTCATGTTACACAATACATGTATGTTTTGTTTGTATTTATATAAATAAATCTCAGTATACATTGGAGCGTTACATTCACTAGTTCCAAAAACATCTGGTGATATTGCAGAGAGCGATCTAGAAGAAAAAGAAACGCACACCTATTAAGATATTGCAGAGAGCCACATCATTTTACAGAAATACTCATTATAAATGTCTATAAATACAATTGTTAGACATGGAAATATAGATATACCTCTCCTTAATGCAACCGCTGTGTCAGATTTCAAAAAAACTTTACGGAAAAAGCAAACCATGCAATAATCTGAGACGTCGCTCAGAAATTATTTTTTTTGCCATGTTGGAGTCAACAGAAATCAGAAATAACATTATAAATATTTCCTTACCTTTGATGATCTTCATCAGAATGCACTCCCAGGAATCCCAGTTCCACATTAAATGTTTGATTTAGTTTGATAATGTTCATTATTTATGTCCAAGTAGCTACTTTTGTTAAGTTATATTACAGGTCGTAGAAACATTTCAAACTAAGTATAGAATCAATCTTTAGGATGTTTTTATCATAAATCTTCAATAACGTTCCATGGAACGCAGGTCGCTATCATGTGAAATGCACGTGACCAGGACCTGGCTCTCTGCCAGACCACTGACTCAAAGAGCTCTCCTCCGGCCCAACATCACAGTAGAAGCCTCATTCAAGTTTCTAAAGACGGTTGACATCTAGTGGAAGCCTTAGGAAGTGCAACATAACCAATATCCCACTGTGTATTCAATAGGGGCTGGATTGAAAATCGACCAACCTCAGATTTCCCACTTCCTGTTTGGATTTCTTCTCAGGTTTGTTGCCTGCCATATGAGTTATGTTCAAACAGTTTTAGAAACTTCAGAGTGTTTTCTATCCAATACTAATAATACTATGCATATATTAGCAACTGGGACTGAGGAGCAGGCAGTTTACTCTGGGCACCTCTGGGCACCTTTCATCCAAGCTACTCAATACTGCCCCTGCAGCCATAAGAAGTTAAAGGCTTCTGATTAATGCCTGTCCAGCAGTGGTTTATGTCCAGCCTCAATAAAATAAATGTCTCTATTTATAATGCATGAATCATTTTAAATATGTAATTATGCTTCAGGCTAAACCCACAGGCAAACTAACAGGTCCATAAAATGTGTTTTTTTAATTAAAACTTAATCTCAGTTTCTTCCCACTGTGAAAAATAGCTTTTCGATGTGCTCTTTTGCAATATAAAAAAACTTTTACAGATGGCTATTGGCTACCAGACATACCAATTGCAATCATTCTCAAAGATCTTGATGAAATAACTCTCCCGACATTCACCAGTATATTGCTCCAATGCCTATCCCCTTCCACTGTTATTTATTAAACTATCAGCTTTTTAACTCATTGTTGAAGAATGTCGAGAGAGAGAGAGAGAGAGAGGGAGGGAGAGCGAGAGAGAGAGAGAGAGAGAGAGAGAGAGAGAGAGAGAGAGAGAGAGAGAGAGAGAGAGAGAGAGAGAGAGAGAGAATATCATCTGCCCTGTATGTTTGAAGTCAGGCCAATATTGGATTGATACAGCTCGGAGGGCTGCAGGCTCTATCCTCAACCATTTTGCGTTCAATTGAAGAGAGAGACATCTCATTCAGATGAAAGCAAAGCCAGCAGGCACTGTGAGGAAGCAAGCTTTTTCCTCAGAAGCCATGTCATTTTAGGTTAGCTGTGGTGTCAACACTCAGTGGCTATGTGTGTGTGTGTTGTGTGTGTGTGTGTGTGTGTGTGGTGTGCTCCGCAAGCACATGTTTGTGTGTAAGCTGTGTGCGCACACGCGCATGTGTCTATATATGATCCAGCTGAGCTAAGTTCCCTAGTTTAGAGGAAACTCCATGTGAACCATACCTGAGATGGCAGATATGAAACAAACACAAACACAACCTGCTTTCCTCATTAAAGCTTAATGATGTTGTAGTATGAGAAGTGTAGATAAGACTGAAAGGTGGCCGGTCCTCAATGGCTTCATTAAATTGGAGCTCTACTACACCCCTTAAAGTAGTTGTGCTCAAGTCATGGTCTTTTTTGGAGAAGAAGGAGATGTTTTTCTGGGATAAAGATTATTAGATACAGGGCCTTCAGAAAGTATTCACACCCCTTGACTTTTTCCTACTTTTGTTGTTACAGCCTGAATTTAAAATTGATTATATGTTTTTTATCACGTGTTCCTATCCAATAGCTTTTTCTCTTTTTTTTTCTTTGCGTTGTTCGTAACGTATTTATTTCTTATTTATTTTGTCCATAAAGTTGCTGTTATCGTCTAAAAAATAAAAAATAAAAAAATAATTTCTGGACATCAGAACTGTGATTACTCACCACGGACTGGCAGAATCCTTTTTTTCCTTTAACAGCCCGATGAGCCCGATATGAATGACATACTGCTTTTGCCAGGAACAGGCCCAGATCCCTGTCATGTGCATGAAGAGAAGGTGGAGAAAAAGGGTCCGGAGGGCGGGCTGCCTTCTGAGAATTCGTAGGCAACTGAATTAACCCCCACTGCCCTCCATTCTGCTAGCAAACTTGCGATCGTTGGAAAATAAAAATCGATGATCTACGAGGAAGATTAAAATACCAAAGGAATATTCAAAACTGTAATATCTTATGCTTCACGGAGTCGTGGTTGAACGACGACATTATCAACATACAGCTGGCTGGTTATACGCTGTATCGGCAGGATAGAACAGTGGCATCTGGTAAGACAAGGGGCGGTGGACTATGTATTTTTGTAAATAATAGCTGTTGCACGATATTTAAGGAAGTCTCAAGGTTTTGCTCGCCTGAGGTAGAGTATCTCATGATAAGCTGTAGACCACACTATCTACCAAGAGAGTTTTAATCAGATTTTTTTGTAGCTGTCTACATACCACCACAGACTGAGGCTGGCACTAAGACCGCACTCAATGAGCTGTATTCCACCATAAGCAAACAGGAAAATGCTCACCCAAAAGCGGCGCTCCTAGTGGCCGGGGACTTTAATGCAGGGAAACTTAAATCGGTCTTACCAAATTTCTATCACCATGTTAAATGTACAACCAGAGGGAAAAAAACTCTGGATCACCTTTACTCCACACACAGTGACGCATACAAAGCTCTCCCTCGCCCTCCATTTGGCAAATCTGACCATAATTCTATCCTCCTGAATCCTGCTTACAAGCAAAAATTTAAACAGGATGCACCAGTGACTCGATCTAAAAAAAAAGTGGTCAGAGGAAGCAGATGCTAAGCTACAGGACTGTTTTCCTAGCACAGACTGGAATATGTTCCGGGATTCCTCCGATGGCATTGAGGAGTACACCACATCAGTCATTGGCTTCATCAATAAGTGCATTGATGATGTCGTCCCCACAGTGACCCTACATACATACCCCAACCAGAAGCCATTGATTACAGGCAACATCCTCACTGAGCTAAAGACTAGAGCTGCCGCTTTCAAGGAGCGGGACTCTAACCCGGAAGCTTATAAGAAATCCCAATATGCTCTCCGACGAACCATCAAACAGGCAAAGCATCAATACAGGACTAAGATCGAATTGTACTATACCGGCTCTGACGCTCGTCGGATGTGGCAGGGCTTGCAAACCATTACAGACTACAATGGGAAGCACAGCCGAAAGCTGCCCAGTGACACGAGCCTACCAGACGAGCTAAACTACTTCTATGCTTCTATGCTTCTACTTCTAATAATCCCCAGTTTACAATTGGCTCATTCATCCCCCTCCTCTCCCCTGTAACTATTCCCCAGGTCGTTGCTGCAAATGAGAACGTGTTCTCAGTCAACTTACCTGGTAAAATAACGGATAAATAAAATAAATAAATATGCTTGCTTCGAGGCAAATAACACTGAAACATGCATGAGAACACCAGCTATACTGGAAAACTGTGTGATCACGCTCTCCACAGCCGATGTGAGTAAGACCTTTAAACAGGTCAACATTCACAAGGCCGCAGGGCCAGACGGATTACCAGGACGTGTTTCTGCGAGCATGTGCTGACCAACTGGCAAGTGTCTTCCCTGGCATTTTCAACCTCTCCCTGTCAGAGTCTGTAATATCAACATGTTTAAAGCAGACCACCATAGTCCCTGTGCCCAAGGACACTAAGGTAACCTGCCTAAATGACTACTGACCAGTAGCACTCACATCATGAAGTGCTTTGAAAGGCTGGTCATGGCTCAATTCAACCCCATTATCATAGAAACCCTAGATCCACTCCAAGTGGTATACCACCCTAACAGATCCACAGATGATGCAATCTCTATTGCACTCAACAATGCCCTTTCCCACCTGGACAAAAGGAACACCTATGTGAGAATGCTATTCATTGACTACAGCTCAGCGTTCAACACCATAGTGCCCTCAAAGCTCATCAATAAGCTAAGGACCCTGTGACTAAACACCTCCCTCTGCAACTGGATCCTGGACTTCCTGACGGGCCGCCCCCAGGTGGTAAGGGTAGGTAACAACACATCCGCTACACTGATCCTCAGAGGTGCGTGCTCAGTCCCCTCCTGTACTCTCTGTTCACTCATGACTGCACAGCCAGGCACCAACACCATCGACTCCAACACCATCATTAAGTTTGCAGACGACACAACAGTGGTAGGCCTGATCACCGACAACGACGACACAGCCTATAGGGAGGAAGTCAGAGACCTGGTAGTGTGGTTCCAGGAAAACAACCTCTCCCTCAACGTGATCAAGACTAAGGAGATGATTGTGGGCTACAGGAAAAAGAGGACCGAGCACGCCCCCATTCTCATCGACGGGGCTGCGTGGAGCAGGTTGAGAGCTTCAAGATCCTTGGCGTCCACATCACCAACAAACAACATGGTCCAAGCACACCAATACAGTTGTAAAGAGGGCATGATAAAACCTATTCCCCCTCAGGAGACTGAAAAGATTTGGCATGGATCCTCAGATCCTCAAAAGGTTCTACAGCTGCACCATTGAGAGCATCCTGACTGGTATGGCAACTGCTCGGCCTCTGACCGCAAGGCACTACAGAGGGTAGTGCGTACGGCCCAGTACATCACTGGGGCAAAGCTTCCTGTCATCCAGGACCTCTATACCAGGCAGTGTCAGAGGAAGCCGCTAAAAATTGTCAAAGACTCCAGCCACCCTAGTCATAGACTGTTCTCTCTGCTACCGCATGACAAGCGGTACAGGAAGCTTCTAAACAGCTTCTACCCCCAATCACATGATTTCAAGTGAAATTTCACATGCAAAATCATGTGAAACATGTTTTCAAACACTTCACGTGTAGTTCCATGCTATCACATGTGTAGTTCCATGCTATCACATGTGTAGTTCCATGTAACTTCACATAAGATTAAGTGATCACATAAAAAATTTTTGGGGAACAATTCACATGATCACATGTAAAAAATGAATGAGGTTTTTCCATAGGGTTTTAATCAGCTATGATTAATATAGTGGCGTTTTCTTAACACTTAATAGGATGATCTTTGTTTTCTGGAGAAACATAGTAGATTAGAAGAAGACCTAAAGGTCAGGCCATTCCAGATTAACCCTGTCTTTAAAACAAAACTCTCCATGTTAACTAGGCCACAACACATCTGCCCCTCAATTAGCCTCAACAGGAGTGGGAATAAAACAAACACACCAAAAATATATCACCACAAAGAGAATTTGTAGAAATCGTGGCAGTTTTATTTATTCAACCAGTATCCAAGTTTCAAGTTTATTTGTCATGTGTAATGAATATTCACTTGAGCTCTCATGATAATGCTATTTCCAGATTAGCTGCTATTAAAGGTTCCAGTTAACGAGGCCACAACACCACACAAAACACATCTGCCGGCCTTCTCAAGTGGAAAGGAAAACAGCTATAATACCATAACACACTGCAATAGTATTTCCTATAAACATAGAAATCATGGCACATTCTTTTTTAAATTAACTTTTATCTAGTCTATTTAGTTTGATTATATATTTAATTAGTCAACTAGTAACAGTTCTTGGGTAACCAATGCGTGTTTAGATTCCGTGAGATTTCCACCATGAGAATGGCGTCTGCAAGGTCTAATTTTACAGTATCTACAATGAAAGCTTTTGGGAAGGAGCCAGGGCATCAGGGTGAGGTTGCATGCGCTGAGACTGTGACTGTGGTGAACTTAGAGACTAAGGAACTAGTTGTGACATCTTGCATGAAAACACAGACCATGTATAGAGCATAATTGTCTGATTAATCTCAGTGATTCAGCTACATATGTGCATGCACACGCATGCACGTACTGTACGCACTGCATCACAGGAGAGTGTCACAAGAATACTTGCTCCTGAAAGATATATAGAGAGAGAGAGAGAGAGAGAGAGAGACAGAGAGCGAGAGAGAGGCAGAGAGGGAGAAACAGAGAAAGGAAGAGAGAGGGATACAGAGAGTGTATTTCAAGAGCATTTGTCCAACTCCATTCACAAGACTGGCACTTGGCCCTCCAGCTTTAAAAGTCTCTATAAATTCTCTCTGCTAGTCCACAGAGTGCTGACATAATGCATACCTACGGTGTCTGTAATGGAGAACAAATGCAAACACTACTCAGTATGGCCTAAAGACAGCTTGTAACAGTGTGCCAATGTGTTTCTATTGTACACAGTGCTTAACTTGGGATGAAAGAAGTGCAGGAGCTGTCTTTTTCCAAGTCGGTCCATTAGACTATGCTCACAGATATTCACAAATGACATTATGCTATAGACACATCTGATTATTCACTGTTAAGGGTTTATACACATTTTCCATGACTTCTCCATGACTTTTAACTAAATTTGAATGACTATTATTATAGCCTACATGAAAAACTAAGCATTATTGACACTGGAAGGTTGCTGTGTCTGATCCCATGTACCTACCATCTCTTGCCGTTGTGCCCTTGACCAAAGCACTTAACCCCCCACAAAGTAGAACTGTTCTGTGGTCAACCCCCCATCTGGAGAGCTCCTGGATGTGCAGGCCTTTAATCCAGCCCTGAAACACCCAAGTCTGCTTAACAAGGTCCTGTTGAGCAGCTGATGTTTAGGCTACGATGTGGTTAGACCAGGGCTTGAACAAAAGCCTGCAAACCCATGCAGTAGCTATCCTGGAGGATGGTAAAAAACATTGCAACATTACAACCAAATACTTGTCTTTATAAAATTATTCCCTCAATCAATGAATCAGGGATCAAATGTATAAGGTAGGCTACTTCAAAGCAAGAAATCTAACTAGACATGTTTTTATTCATAATACTGTATATACAAAAGTAGGAAGACTTCAGCCACACCTGTTGCTGACAGGCGTATAAAATCGAGCACACAGCCATGCAATCTCCATAGACAAACATTGCCAGTAGAATGGCCTTACTGAAGAGCTCAGTGACTTTCAACGTGGCACCGTCATAGGATGCCACCTTTCCAACAAGTCAGTTAGTCAAATTTCTGAACCTGTTAGAACCTGTTAGAACCTGCCCGGTCAACTGTAAGTGCTGTTATTGTGAAAGCTCACAGAACGGGACCACTGTGGGTTTCCATGGCCGATTAGTCACACACAACCCTAAGATCACCATGTGCAATGCCAAGCGTCAGCTAGTGGTGTAAATCTTTCCGCCATTGGACTCTGGAGCGGTGGAAATGCGTTCTCTGGAGTAATGAATCACATCTCACCATCTGGCAGTCCGATGGATGAATCTGGGTTTGGCGGATGCCAGGAGAACGCTATATGCCGCCCCAATGCATATTACCAACTGTAACGTTTGGTGGAGGAGGAATAATGGTCTGGGGCTGTTTGTCATGGGCTAGGCCCCTTAGTTTCAGTGAAGGGAACAGTGACTGTTCTGTGCTTCCAACTTTGTGGCAACAGTTGGGGAAGGCCCTTCCTGTTTCAGCATGACAATGCCCCTGTGCACAAAGCAAGGTCCATACAGAAATGGTTTGTCAAGGTCGGTGTGGAAGAACTTGACTAGCCTGCACAGAGCCCTGACCTCAACCCCATCAAACACCTTTGGGATGAATTGGAACGCCGACTGCAAGCCATGCTTAATCACTTAACATCAGTGCCCGACCTCACTAATGCTCTTGTGACTAAATGGCAGCAAGTCCCCACAGCAATGTTCCAACATCTAGTGGAAAGCTTTCCCAGAAGAGTGGAGGCTGTTATAGCAGCACAGGGGGGACCAAATCGATATTAATACCCATGAATTGAGGCGGAGACCATGCAAGCGGTGACAAAGGCGGAGACGTCAGGAACCATGGTAGGCCACCAAAAGCGTTGTCGCACAAAAGCCAGGGTCCGCCGTTAGCCCGGGTGGCAGGCAAGCCTGGAGGAGTGGGACCACGGAGTGGGAGTGGGACCCACTCCAGGACCACGGAGTGGACAGCGTTAGGCATGAACATGGATCCCAGCCGGTAGGAGAGAGGGAGAAGTTGAACCGGGTGAACAGTAGGGCCCTGCCTGGAATTGAGGCACTTGGCAGTGCGGAGATATTCCAGGTTCTTGTGGTCGGTCCACATGATGAATGCATGTTCCGCCTCCTCCAGCTAGTGCCTCCACTCCTCCAACGCCATCTTCACCATGAGCAGCTCACGATTCCCCAAACCGTAGTTCCTCTCTGTAGCGTTGAGGCAGTGGGCAATCCAACACTGCACTCACCTTCCCTGGATTGGATCCATCTGTACGCTCCCTGCAGCGATGATTTATCCCAGAAGACAAGGATGTCATTGAGTTAGACGAAAACGAACCGGTTCAACATGTAGCGGATAACATCATTAACCAGAGCCTGGAACATAGCAGGGTAAGGCCAAAGGGCATGACAAGATACTTGTGGTGGCCGCTGGCCATGTTGAAGGCAGTCTTCCACTCGCCCCCCTCCCGTATCCGCACCAGGTGGTAGGCATTCCGTAGGTCCAGCTTGGAGAACACGGTGGCCCCCTGGAGTGGCTCGAAGGCCGAGGAGGTTAGGTAGAGGGTAGTGTTTTTTCTCTGTGATGTCGTTGAGACCTCGGTAGTCAATGCAAGGGTGCAGGGTTTTGTCCTTCTTCTCCACAAAGAAGAACCCTGCGCGGCGGGGGAGGCAGAAAGACGGATGAACCCAGGAGCAAGGGAGTCCACAATGTAGGTCTCCATAGCCTTGGTCTCCGGACCCAACAGAGAGTACAGTCGTCCCCAGGGTGGAGTGGTGCCTAGAAGAATACCAATCCCGCAGTCACAAGGTCAGTGCGGCGACAGCAAAGTGGCCCGGGCCTTACTGAACACCTCCCGGAGGTCCTGGTACTCCAAGGGAATGGCGGAGAGGTCCGGGGAAACCTCAGAGTCCCGGAACAGCCTGCGCTGACTTCAGGCAGTGGGCGTGGCAGAACGGGCTCCAGCCCATGATGTCACTGGCAGACCAGTCAATGAGGGATTGTGTCGCTGGAGCCTGGAGAATTCCAATACCACGGGAACCTGAGGAGACTTAATGAGCAGGAACTGGATCATCTCGCTGCTGCCTAGTAGACAACCCACGGAATTGCTCCAGCAATGTGTTCAATGCTTGGTCGTGACGCAACTCCTCGTGCCTTCCAATGATGGCTTCTTGGGAAGCAAGGGCTTTGCGGATCTGGTCCGAGTCTGCTGGGTCAGTCATGGTCAGTTCGTACTATCACGGTTTAAGGTAAGACCCAGATGCAGACAGTGTTTCGAAGAAACAAAGTTGAATTCCAAAACAGGGGCACGCAAACGACAGGTTAAGGCAGGCAGTGGTCATTAATCCAGAGAGGGTGTAAAGCAGGGGTGTCAAAGTCAAATGGACGGAGGGCCAAATAAAAAAATCAGCTACAAGACGAGGGCCGGACTGTTCGAATGTTCATTGAAAAATTTTTAAATGACGCATATAGTCTAGTGAACCTAATTGAACCTACTGAAAACCTAACAAATATATTACAATATGATCAGATAAATAAAGCAATATTTTCTTATGGCTCTGTCAGTAATCTTTAATTTTCAACAGACACAAAAGACAAATTTCCTTTATATAAATATCCCCATAACATGAACATTAAATGAAAGAAACCGGTATTCAAGGCACCATCAGTAGACTATATTTTCTATTTTAGCAAAAGTGGGCTAAATTTACTTCAAAGAAAAAACAATAATAGCAATTTTCTATCATCCACTCAACTGAAATATTTTTAAAATATAATTGGATTGAAATACAAAAAAATAAAGTGCAAAAATCTATTAATCAAAAACAACACTTTGTTTAAGGAGAAGTAACATGCAGTGAAAACAAATATTAAATTTTAACTTTTAAACTTGAACTGAGTAAAAACTCTAAATATGTGATTGCACAGTAATGTTCACTTGTTTGAGGTTGAGGGTGATACTTGGTGGTGTCCCATCTTTTCCACAAGTTCATCAATGTTCGGGGTAAGGCTCTGAGCTGAAGAAATCCTCAGAATTGAGTGGAGGTGTTCAGCAGTAAGTCGACTTCTGTGTGATGTTTTGTTCAGGTTCATCAAAGAAAACAGTTGTTCACACAGGTATGTGCTGCCAAACATAGACAACGTTTGAGCAGCCTGGATGCGCAGCTGGGGCATTGTGCCGGGGAGGAAACGGGCGAACTCCGCAGCACCCACTGCCGCATATTTTGCCCTCAGTGCATCATTGCATTGGAGGTCAATCAACTCCATTTGGAGGTTTGGTGGTGAGCTTTCCACGTCAACAGCAAATGGGTTACCGAGCAGTTCCAACCTGCTTTTTTGTGCTTCAAAGTCAGCAAATCGGCGTCGAAAGTCAGCGGCAAGCATACCTATTTTATCAGCCAACTGTGTGCTCGGGAACGCACTGGTAGAGAGCTTCTCTTTCATGGTCTGGCAGCTGGGAAAGTGGCTCAAATTTTCTTTCCGCATCTGCGTCTCCCACAGAGTCAGTTTGGTTTTAAATGCCTTCACTGTACTGTACATATCAGAGATGACACGATCCCGACCCTGCAGCTGCAAGTTTATTGCATTCAGATGACTCGTAATGTCACACAGAAAAGCCATTTCACACAGAAACATTTCGTCTCGGAGTTGTGTTGTGTCTTTCCCTTTGCTGTCCAAGAACAGACAAATCTCCTCACGAAGCTCGAAACATCTTTGAAGCACCTTTCCCTGGCTTAGCCATCGCACCTCTGTGTGATAAGGCAAATCACCATGCTCCGTTTCTAACTCCGTCAGAAATGCCTTGAACTGGCGGTGATTCAAACCTTTGGCTCTGATAAAGTTAACTGTGCGCGTGATGATGCTCATTACATGCTCCATTTTCAAGGCTTTACCGCACAACGCTTCCTGGTGTATGATACAATGATAAGCTGTCAGCTCACCTGTCGCGTTTTCCTCTTGCATCTTTTCCCGTATCTTCGCCACCAGTCCGCTCCTGTGTCCACACATCGCAGGTGCTCCGTCGGTTGTCAAACCCACGAGTTTTTCCCAAGGCAGCTCCATCTCATTTACACATCTTGACACCTCTTCATACAAATCATGCCCCGTAGTTGTGCCATGCATAGGACGTAAAGCCAAAAACTCCTCTGTCACGCTTAGGTTGGAGTCCACTCCGCGGATGAAAATTGACAACTGGGCAATGTCAGAAATGTCGGTGCTCTCATCCACAGCCAAGGAATATGCAATAAAATCTTTTCCCTTTTTCACAAGCTGCTCTTTTAGATTGATGGACAACTGGTCTACTCTCTCGGCAATGGTGTTTCTGCTCAGACTCACATTTAAAAAGAGTTGCCTTTTTTCTGGGCAAACTTCGTCACAAACTTTAATCATGCAGTTTTTGATGAAATCCCCCTCCGTAAATGGCCGGGCTGATTTAGCGATCTCTTCTGCCAAAATAAAACTGGCCTTGACAGCAGCCTGGCCTTGTGATTTGGCTTTTTTGAACAGAGCCTGTCGAGATTTGAGGCCTCGTTTTAATTCCTCTGCCTTTTGTAGCCTTTGTTCCATGTCCATATTCTTGTTTTTGTCCGCGTGTTTCGTTTCATAATGTCGTCTCAGATTATACTCTTTCAGTACCGCCACACTTTCTCCACACAGAAGACACACAGGTTTTCCAGCTACCTTCGTGAACATATACTCCGACTCCCACCTTGTTTGAAACCCCCGGTTCTCAGTATCCACCTTCCGTTTTGCCATTTTTGATGGGTATCTGAAAGTTAATTTTACTGTGATGCTGACGACTGCTGTGCCAATAAATATTGAAATGAAGCAGCCTACTGCTCGGTGCGTCACCTTTGCATTGTGGGAAATGTAGTATTGGTGCGTGTAAAAGATCTGCGGGCTGCCGGCTTGCTGCGGGCCGGTTCTAATAATAAATCAAGATCATCCCAGGGGCCGTAAAAAACCTTCTTGCGGGCCGGATGTGGCCCGCGGGCCTTGACTCTGACATATGTGGTGTAAAGGGTCCAGAATGGCAGGCAGTCTCAGGGTCAGAGAAGGCAGGGTTCAATAATCCATTACGGTGGGGTAAAGTACAAAATGTCAGGCAGGCTCAGGGTAGGCAGAACGGTCAAAACCGGGAAGGACTAGAAAACAGGAGCAAGAAACAGCCAGGAGCAGGGAAACAAACGCTGGTAGGTTAATATTAACAAAATGAACTGGCAGCAGACAAACAGAGAACACAGGTATAAATACACAGGGGATAATGGGGAAGATGGGCAATACCTGGAGGGGGGTGGAGACAAGCACAAAGACAGGTAAAACAGATCAGGGTGTGACACCTATACCATTATTCCTCCTCCATCAAACTTTACAGTTGGTACTCTCCATTGGGGCAGGTTGTGTTCTCAAACCCAGATTCATCCGTCGGACTGCCACATGGTGAAGCGTGATTCATCACTCTAGGGAACGCATTTCCAGTGCTCCAGAGTCCAATGACGTGTGTGACTGCTCGGCCATGGAAACCCATTTCATGAAGCTCCCAACGAACAGTTATTGTGCTGACGTTGCGTCCAGAGGCAGTTTGGAAGTCGGTAATGAGTGTTGCAACCGAGGACAGATGATTTTTACGTGCTACGCGCTTCAGCACTCGGCGGTCCCGTTCTTTGAGCTTGTGTGGTCTACCACTTTGCGGATGAGCCATTGTTGCTGCTAAACGTTAACACTTCACAATAACAGCACATACAGTTGACCAGGCAGCTGTAGCAGGGCAGACATTTTACTAACTAAATTGTTGGAAAGGTGGCATTTTATTTTTTTTTTATTTTACCTTTATTTAACCAGGTAGGCAAGTTGAGAACAAGTTCTCATTTACAATTGCGACCTGGCCAAGATAAAGCAAAGCAGTTCGACAGATACAACAACACAGAGTTACACATGGAGTAAAACAAACATACAGTCAATAATAAAGTATAAACAAGTCTATATACAATGTGAGCAAATGAGGTGAGAAGGGAGGTAAAGGCAAAAAAAGGCCTTGGTGGCAAGGTAAATACAATATAGCAAGTAAAACACTGGAATGGTAGTTTTGCAATGGAAGAATGTGCAAAGTAGAAATAAAAATAATGGGGTGCATCCTGTGATGGTGCCACATTGAAAGTCACTGAGCTCTTCAGTAAGGCCATTCTACTCCCAATGTTTGTCTACGGAGATTGCATGGCTGTTTTCTCGATTGTATACACCTGTCAGCAACAGGTGTAGCTGAAATAGCTAAATCCACTTACTTTTGTATATATAGTGTATTTGACCTCAGATATGGAGTAATACAGAAATAGAATTGACAACGAAAACAACTAATCAAATCAAATACAATACAATTGTGTTTGTCACATGCGCCGAATACAACCCTGCAGTGAAATGCTTACTTACAAGCCGTTAACCAACAATGCATTAAGAAGTTAAGAAAAAAATAATAAGTGTATAAAATAGATCAATAGAAAATAAAAGTAACAAATAATTAAACAGCAACAGTAAAATAACAAGCGAGGCTATATACAGGGAGTACCGTACAGAGTCAATGTGAGGGGGCAATTGAGGTAATTGAGGTTATATGTACATGTAGGTAAAGTGACTATGCATAGATAATAAACAGAGAGTATCAGCAGCGTAAAAGAGGGTCTGGGTAGCCCTTTGATTAGCTGTTCAGGAGTCTTATGGCTTGGGGGTAGAAGCTGTTAAGAAGCTTTTTGGACCTCGACTTGGCGCTCCGGTACCGCTTGCCGTGCGGTAGCAGAGAGAACAGTCTATGACTAGGGTGGCTGGAGTCTTTGACAATTTGTAGGGCCTTCCTCTGACACTGGCTGATACTGTAGAAACAGAAAGGCGTCTACACTATTACTGTATGTAATAATACTTTTTCTAGTGTGTCCTCACTCTAATCAGGAATTAATTAATTGACAACTACACCTACTGTAAGTAACATAAAGGTTTACTTGGCCTTTTTCTTCAGTGTTCTCTCTTCTATCAGGAAAGCAAATCTCTAGGCAATTTAAGATCTTAATTATCTTTAGACACATTTTCCATTCGAGCAGTGTGTACACACAGTGGGTGTTCCTCAAAATGTGTACTACCGTGCTCTGAGCATGCAAATTGGAGCACACGAGAGTCAGAGTATGATGCCTCATGTCCACCAGATGCATCAAACTCTTTGCATTCCAGCGGAAGTCAGGCTGTGGAGCGTTTTGTGTACCGCATGCGTTCAATATTGGGGCTCCCGAGTGGCGCAGCGGTCTAAAGCACTGCATCCCATCATTGAAAATAAGAATTTGTTCTTAACTGACTTGACTAGTTAAATAAATGTAAAATAAAAATAATTTTCAACTTGTGTGTTGCTTTACCATGCGGTAGTACAAACGGAAGTACACACAGACTCCAACTAGCTTTTAGCTAGTTGAAAAGCAAAGCACATGTGTGTCAAGTACAGAAAATGCATATTTACCCGCCCACAATACCCACTGTAGTGTGCGTGGATTGCAAGTATGTCAATATGGCTAACTGGCTACCTACTACTGTTAGCTTGTCAGATAGCCGTGAAGAATTGTTAGCTAGCTAGCTCATTTTTGTCTGTTAAACTAGCTGGCTAGGTAGATTATTACGATTCACATATACAGTTGAAGTCGGAAGTTTACTTACCCCTTAGCAAAATACATGTAAACTCAGTTTTTCACAATTCCTGATATTTAATCCGAGTAAAAATTCCCTGTCTTAGGTCAATTAGGATCACCACTTTATTTTAAGAATGTGAAATGTCAGAATAACAGTAGAGAGAATGATTTATTTCAGCTTTTATTTCTTTCATCAGATTCCCAGTGGGTCAGAAGTTTACATACACTCAATTAGTATTTGGTAGCATTGCCTTTAAATTGTTTAACTTGGGTCAAACGTTTCAGGTAGCCTTCCACAAGCTTCCCACAATACGTTGGGTGAATATTGGCCCATTCCTCCTGACAGAGCTGGTGTAACTGAGTCAGGTTTGTAGGCCTCCTTGCTCGCACACGCTTTTTCAGTTCTGCCCACAAATCTTCTATGGGATTGAGGTCAGGGCTTTGTGATGGCCACTCCTATACCTTGACTTTGTTGTTCTTAAGCCATTTTGCCACAACTTTGGAAGTATGCTTGGGGTCATTGTCCATTTGGAAGACCCATTTGCGACCAAGCTTTAACTTCCTGACTGATGTCGAGATGTTGCTTCAATAAATCCACAACATTTTCCGTCCTCATGATGCCATCTATATTGTAAACTGCACCAGTCCTTCCTGCAGCAAAGCACACCCACAGCATGATGCTGCCACCACCGTGCTTCACGGTTGGGATGGTGTTCTTTGGCTTGCAAGATTCCCCTTTTTCCTCCAAACATAACGATGGTCATCATGTCCAAACAGTTCTATTTTTGTTTCATCAGACCAGATGACATTTCTCCAAAAAGTACAATCTTTGTCACCATGTGCAGTTTCAAACCGTAGTCTGGCTTTTTTATTGCAGTTTTGGAGCAGTGGCTTCTTCCTTGCTGAGCGGCCTTTCAGGTTATGTCGATATAGGACTCGTTTTACTGTGGATTTAGATACTTTGTACCTGTTTCCTCCAGCATCTTCACAAGGTCCTTTGCTGTTGTTCTGGGTTTGATTTGCACTTTTCGCACCAACGTACGTTCATCTCTAGGAGACAGAACACATCTCCTTCCTGAGCGGTATGATGGCTGCGTGGTCCCTTGGTGTTTATACTTGCGACTATTTTTTGTACAGATGAATGTGGTACCTTCAGGCGTTTGGATTTATTTTAATTTTCCCATGATGTTAAGCAGAGGCACTGAGTTTGAAGGTAGGCCTTGAAATACATCCACAGGTACACCTCCAATTGACTCAAACAATGTCAATTAGTCTATCAGAAGCTTCTAAAGCCATAACATAATTTTCTGTAATTTTCCAAGCTGTTTAAAGGCACAGTCAATTTAGTGTATGTAAAATTCTGACCCATTAGAATTGTGATACAGTGAATTATAAGTGAAATAATCTGTCTGTAAACAATTGTTGGAAAAATTACTTGTGTGATACACAAAGTAGATATCCTAACCGACTTGCCAAAACTATAGTTTGTTAACAATACATTTGTGGAGTGGTTGAAAAACAAGTTTTAATGACTCCAACCTAAGCCTATGTAAACTTCCGACTTCAACTGTAACTAGCAGATAATTATGAAATTAAACTTTTTCTTTGTGTATATTTTCTTTTGTTTCTATTGCCATTGTCTTGGCGGGAAGGAGGTTCAGTGAATGGGGAGGTGCAGCGTGAGGTTATACCGTAGGGAAAGTGCGAGTGCTTCTCAATTGTAATGTTTTATCCGTTCTCCACACTCTCGTCCTCACAAGAACGTACTCTAGAGAACATCCTCAGAGAATGCACCCGAAGAATGAGTGTGGAGCACGGTAGTATACATATTGAGAAAAACCCAGTGTCTCATTTAATCTACGACAGAGAAAACATTCTTGATTTTCCATTTTCTCTGGTGTTTCATCTGACTGGTTGTCTCATGGCAATATGGGTGAGTCATCTTGTCTGTATTCCAAATAGCATCCTATTTCCTATTAAGGGCACAATTGTTTAACCAGGGCACATAGTGCTCTATTCAAAAGTAATGCACTATATAAGGAATAGGGTGGCAATTGGGATGCAACCCTTGAGTCACAGATATAATCTCATGTCACTAGTGACTCATGTGTCCTCAGATCAGTGACTTTTTCTGAAGAATTCTCACTCCAGGATTGGAGGTTCTGAGTTTCCATGGATACCTAGATGTTTTCTGTAAATGTTATAGCCACGGGGATATCTTCACTTCAGTTTGCTCCTCAATTAATACACCTTTCCATAGCAGCATGGTTTATGTGTGTGATGAAGAGGACCACAAACCTTTAAAAGTAAAAAAGACAGGAATGTTCCACCTCAGAGAAGAGGACCATGGTTCAATATGAATTACTTCTAATGATTGTATGTGCAAGGACAGGATGTGAAAAACAAGATTGGTAAAATATAGCTATTAACTCAATGCACCAGACCACCTTGAGGTGAGGTGATATTCCACTCAACTCCTAAATCAACATAAAGATTCGCTGAGTGTGTTGTAGTCATTTTCCCCATATATCCAGCATATGGAGTAGAGTGTACAATCAAACCAATTTAAAACTATCAGTCTCCAAAATGCTCTTTGCTCACTCACTAGAATCCATTTCTTGTTCATTTTTCTTATCATGAATTATTTTGTCTAAAGCTCTCTTTCGCTCTCTTTTTTTCTCTCTCTTTTTCTCTATTTTTCTCTCTTTTTCTCTCTCTCTCTCTCACACACACACACACACACACACACACACACACACACACACACACACACACACACCCTACTTCTTCCCATTGGCCATATGAAAAACCTAACATCCTGATCCGCCCTAACAACCTGATCCAATCAAACATCTCTCTAATTTTCCCTCTGATTGGGCCTATCTATTGAAAGCTGTGATTGAAGTGTGTGTGTGTGTGTGTGTGTGTGTGTGTGTGTGTGTGTGTGTGTGTGTGTGTGTGTGTTTTTGTCCTATGTGATGCGATGTGATTGCAGTCCATGACTGAGACCTGTTGTGTGAGAAACGAGCCTGATTGCATGGTTCATTTGTTCTCCCTCTGCAGAGCCAAGCCGAGGCGCACTACAAAGGCAGTAAACATGCCAAGAAGCTCAAAGCACAGGAGAACACCAAGAATAAACCGCCTAAGAGTTCCCTTCCTCCTCCTCCACTTCCTCCTCCCCTGGACAGTGCAAAGACAATCACCACCACAACCTCCACCACCTTGACCAGCAATGTCACGGGCAGCAACTCTGACCAACCAGGTATGTGGAAACTTTAGCTCTTGTGTGTCATCCATTCCTCTCCATGCTCTAGCCTTGAGTGTTATCTTGTGTCATTGCATGCTTTGTGCGGTGTGTGTGTGTGTGTGTGTGTGTGTGCGTGCGTGCGTGTGCGTGCGCGCGCGTATGTGTGTGTGCATGCACGTGTGTGTGGATGTGCATGCACGCTTGTGCATGCGTGTACTGTATGTCTCTTTGGAATAAGTGTTTTTCTCATTAAATTAACTCTGACAAATGCCTTAACCAATTGAATGACTCATTAACAGGCATTAGTGTAACAAGTGCCATGCTCATTGCCATGCATTTCAACCAGTTTTGCTCACTGGGATAAAGTAGTTAAACCACATCCATTTTTTTTTTCATTTAATAATTCTAAGTTTCTTTGTGGGAGTGGCCTATAGGGGAAAGACGATAATACCTAATATCTATCATGTATAGATGAATACTGCCGGAATAGACCACATGCATGTGTTACCAACCAAGGCAGAAAAGAAAGCTTCAAATCTAAACCAATATGTTGTAAAATGTACATTTGCACTAATTTCTGTTGGATCTTGATATTTTTTTAAGTCACACTGTCTGGCCTCACATCAGGGGAGAGCCCATTAGGAGCTATTTAGTATTTTATTAGAATCCCCATTAGATGTTGCCAAGGCAGCATCTACTCTTCCTGGGGTCCAAACTGCAGGTAAGAGGGTTTCAGAATCTGCATCCCAAATTGAACCCTATTCCCTATATAGTGCACTACTATTGAGCAGGGCCCATATGACCCTGTTCAAAAGTAGTGGGATAGGGTACCATTTGGACCACAGACAGAAAGTCACTGCTCAGCCCTCTTAAGAGATTAGGTTCAAGTTCTGTAATGATCCAGAGCCAGTGATACTACTCCTTAGTATTCTGTGACTGTGTCCCAAATGGCACCCTATTCCCCGTTTAGTGCACTACTTATGACAAGAGCTCTATGTATTTTTTATAGGGAATAGGGTGCCATGTGGGACACAGCCTGTGTCTTTTCACAGAGTCACATCCAATGACTGTTAGTCGGAGTCACAGACTGCCTAGCTGGATGTAATTTTTCAGACATTCCTGAACCTGTGACCAGAAACAAGCTACATACTATAGGCAGGACCAAAACAAGTGATCTAATGATTCTGTCTCTTCCCAGCAAAATCAGCAGAGCTGGGATGGTTGTGTCCCCCATATACATAACATACTATTGATTGCAAGAATGTTGTATAATAATTTAAATTGAAAAATGAAGGTTTGAATCATGTGTTGTTTTGTGTATCAGTTCATTTTCTATTTTTTTTATTTCACCTTTATTTAACCAGGTAGGCTAGTTGAGAACAAGTTCTCATTTACAACTCATTTACAACTGCAACCTGGCCAAGATAAAGCAAAGCAGTGTGACACAGACAACAACACAGAGTTACACATGGAACAACATGGAGTAAACAATAAACAAGCCAATAGCACAATAAACAAGTCAATGACACAGTAGAAAAAAATTAAGTCTATATACAGTGTGTGCAAAAGGCATGAGGAGGTAGGCAATAAATAGACCATAGTAGTGAAGAATTACAATTTAGCAGATTAACACTGGAGTGATAAATGAGCAGATGATGATGTGCAAGTAGAGATACTGGTGTGCAAAAGAGCAGAAAAGTAAATAAAAACAGTATGGGGATGAGGTAGATTGGGTGGGCTATTTACAGATGGACTATGTACAGCTGCAGCGATCATAAACCATGTGCCATGGAATCAGCACATCGAAAATCTCTTCCCAACTATTTTGCAACTTGTATGGCGCAGCTGTCAAATTTTTGGTCCTTAAATGTAACTGGTATACTTTTATGTATTCCTTTTCTTACCAATTTTTGTGTTTAATGAATGAATGTGTTGCTTTGGGATGCTAATATAATTAATCCTTGCTAGCTACTGCTCTATTGACCCGGTTGGTGTAGATACTTATTGCCACCCAAATGTATTTAATAACTTTATCTTAGGAAATGTTATGTTAACTTTACAAACTGTCTTCAAAGAGTACATAGAATAGTTTTTGTGAAAATCAGAGTTGAAGCAAGGTTTAATGAAGACTTTCAAATGCTAGTTTAGACCAAATATAGATGTCAACGCTGTGTGTATAGGTGGCAGGGAAGTCAGGCGCAGGAGAGTCAAAATGGAGTGTAAATGGAGTCTTTTAATAACTGTCCACAGAACATGCTCCATAACACTAAATAGTATAGACATGAAAAAACATGGGTACGAGGACCCGTCATGCACCAATACAACAAATAAACAACACTGACAACAAAACAATCTCTGACAAAGACATGAGGGGAAACAGAGGGTTAAATACACAACAGGTAATGAATGGGATTGAAAACAGGTGTGTGGGAAGACAAGACAAAACCAATGGAAAATGAAAAATGGATCAATGATGGCTAGAAGACCGGTGACGTCGAACGCCGAGCTCCGCCCGAACAAGGAGAGGCAACGACTTCGGCAGAAGTCGTGACAATAGACCAGTATAGTGGTGTGTAGCTTGTAGATGTCATAGTGCCAGCTGGTGTAATTGGTGTAAAGAGAGCACTATTCTCTGAAGAGAATACTACACAACTTCCTGAGAGGATCACAAATGCAAAATGACATTCATGGAAGAAGCTACAGTGCGTTCCTAATGCAGGGCGTTGGAGCATGGGTTTGGAGGGTGGGTGTGGTGTGGTGTGGTGTGTGGGAAGGGGTGGAAGGAAAAGAGGAGTGGGGTGGAGGGATGGTGTGGGACTGTGGGATTGCCACTGCGCCTTACCTTGTGGCAATGTCCTCCATAGTGTTCTGGTACAGTACATGGTTCTGAGTGGGTGGAGGGACAAGGCGTCTCAGTGTCACAATAGAGGGGTCAATAGTTTGACAACTAGGCTCTGTAACATTGACAGAGGGCCACATTGAAGCACACACATATGCACGCATGCACGCACGCACGCACACACACACACACACACACACACACACACACACACACACACACAGAGAGATAAAGATACAGAAAACACCACTGGCCAATAGCTCGATCCTGCTACTGCTACTCAACTGATCCCCCAGGGATCAAACTCTTACGCAACACACCAAAATAAAAATATAAGGGAATGTGTCACCAAAAGTTGTAATATTGTTAATGCTCCGAGACTAACTGTCAGATGTTGTGTCTCTCTCTTTTTCCCCCTCCCTCTCTCCCTCCCTCTTTCTTTCTTGATCTCAGAACAAATCGCAGTGCCTCCTAGCACGGCAGATAAAACCTTGGCTTCTCCAAATTCTTTCGTCCCCGTCATCTCCACCTCCTCCTCCCTGGCAGCTTTAACAGCCATGGCCGTCCCCAGTCCCTGTAATCCCGTCCTATGTGATCCCACGCCTGCCAGCCCCCCATCAGCTACACAAGTACAACTACAGGGGCCTGTTATGAAGAGCAGTGGCAGCATCAGCACCAAGCCTGTGCTCACGGCCCCCACCACTGCCGCTGCTACAGCAACTCAGCCCACGCCAGAGTCGGAGGAGGAGGAAAAAGCCAAAAAGCTCCTGTACTGTTCGCTTTGCAAAGTGGCCGTCAACTCTCTATCACAGCTGGAGGCCCACAACACAGGTGTGTTCCAGCATCTGTTTCTGTTTGCTCGACCGCCGTGTTAACGTTAGTGTTACTCCTCCCGAGGAGTGTGTGTGTTGGGTGGGGGGAGGGGGGCTTGCATACGGGCTCAATATGTCAGATGTTTGTTAGCTAACATTGACACGTATGGCTGTTATGTAGTTATAATACCCAGGTCAGAGAAACACTGTTGGATCTCAAGCTGACCAATGAACATTTTGGATGGGAAAACAAAAGCTGTTCTACTTTTAAACCAAACAAATTAAATAATGTTCTTTTTATGTTTTTTTTATGGTATTTTCCATGTGCAATATATTTTATTCTGTTTTTGCCCTTTCTTCTCTCCCCTGAAGGTTCGAAACACAAAACTATGCTTGAGGCGAGGAACGGCGCAGGCCCAATTAAGGCCTATCCCAGACCGGGCTCAAAGCTCAAAGTCCAGGCCACCACCGTGCTGAAAGGCTCCGGACTGCAGAACAAGACATTCTATTGTGAGATCTGTGACGTCCACGTCAACTCAGAAATACAGCTCAAACAGGTACACCATAGTGTCTTGTCACAGGCCTTTCAAGACCCTTGGGTTTTTACCTCTCTTTAATTTTCTTGTGCACAAATGAATAAATAAATCTTAGCTGATCAGCAGCAAGCGCGAATGCAAGATTTGTGAGATTTTCTGGTGCCGATATTAGGTCAATCACAATACAGTATGGTCAGAGGGGGAACTGGGGAAAACACATTCTGGGAAATGACTTATTTCAAATCCTTGAATTCACCTCTAAATACATTTTTTTACCTGTCAAATTGATTTCACTTTGGGAACTCAAGTATGCAGTGCTTGTTGTCTTGTTACAGCTTGAAGGGACCTTACAGGCTTTTTATAATTGGCTCACCAAAATACGTGTCCCATATGGCACCCTATACCCTTTATAGTGCACCACCTTTGATCAGGGCCCATAAGGATTCACACACAGTTACGTCACTGACCTTTTTTGTTGTATTTTGTCAGCACATCTCCAGCAGAAGGCACAAGGACAGAGTGGCTGGGAAACCGATGAAACCCAAATACAGCCCTTACAACAAACAACAACGCAGCTCCACAGTCCTAGCCGTATGTATCTTCTATGTTCCTAATCAAAGCCCCTCAAGAAAAGTTGATTCGACTTCAGGGATGAATTGTTAATACATTTATTGGCAGTTTCTTAAAAAAGCATTTAGGAATATTGATGCATCAGGCTAAAAGAGGGGCCTTTATGCTCATTGAAAATGATGGCTTGTTTTTGTAGCTAATTGCATTATCAATAGATTTGCTTTCTCATTTAACTCCTCTCCTCTCCCATCCTATCCTATCCTCTTCTCTCCTTCAGGCAAAGCTGGCTCTTCAGAAGGACCTGGTGAAGCCTATCTCCCCTGCTGCTTTCCTCTCCAACCCCTTCTGCCCCACCACTGTCCCCTCCATCACCCTGCACCCGCGGCCCAACTCCTCTATCTTTCAGACTGCTGGCCTCCCAGGCTCTATGGGCTCCATGGGCTCCTTCCTCCGGGCTGCTCCAGGGCCCATCCGGCCCACCACCGGCTCTATACTCTTCGCCCCATACTGATTCCTGGATCGTGACACCAGGGTCGTGTTCAGTAGGCAGAGAATGAAAGAAAATGGCAGAAACTGAGTGAATCAGGGTGGTACTATCTGAGCTCGTCCACTAATTAATGCTTGTTTTTGTCTCCTATTTTCCCTACGGTGTGCCCTAATGGACACAACCCTGTGTATCGGTATGAGCCAGGGAGCCAGGGGTACAGTAACACAAAGGGGAAAATGACATGAGTAGACAAACAGATCTCCTCTGACCACGTGGAACAGTGAGTGGATGACATCCTACTACAGACAGTACCTCCCCGGTGCACTGAACTGAGAGGACTACTACACTGCGAAGCTTGAACGAACAACAGTGTATTTATTTGATTGAACTTGCCTGTCTGCGTGCGTTGCCCTGAAGCATAAAGAACAGAGGTATAGTGGGCTCGCTAAGACCACTGAGGGTCTAAGTATTGGAATAATAAAGAGCATCAAACAGCTTCCTGAATGACTTGAATTACCATAGTCTTCCTATTTGATTAAAATAATGGACAGCTCTAGCTACATGCGTATGACAGTGTTCATCATAACAGCCCCCAGACAGAAGCACAGTCATACCCTATTCACACTATAGGGCCAACCTGAACAGCACTGGGCTGGCTTTGATATTTTCTTCTCACATTGTCCTTTCCAGTATGGTTTAAGCAACTACGGTGGATGTGCAACCAGGTCAGAGCAGTTCAGCGTGGCTCTGCTTGGTCTAGACCAGTAGTGTGAAAAACGGTATCATTGCACTTTTACAGTTGTTGCTTGATGTCATGAGTCATGGACTGTACGTTAATACAGTAATGCAGTTTTGGCCACTGTTCTGTCCTGGATTGTGGAAGGCAAAAAGCTGAATCTCTGTTATGATCGTCAAATAGTCTGGCTTCAACTTACAGTAGATATTCATAGTAATTGTTTAGTAACAGTGTTCTCAGTTCCTCCACTTTAGAGAGAGAAACCATTCTCTTGGTTTTTCAGTAAGAGCCAAATGTTAACTTGAGATGGATTCAGGTCAATGGGAGACTTCAAGTCTGTTAAAGAAAATGTTAGTTAAAGCTCAAACACACCGGTAGGATTGTCAAACGTTTGCCTGCCGACAGTACTTAGCACCTCGGAACAGAGTGTCGGCAGTGAATATCTTTAGTGTTAACACAGCAAAGACCTTGAAGTCGTCAGCCACTCAGCCTTGTTAAAATACTCCAAACCAGAAGGTGGCAGTAGCATTGTTTGGCAATACATGTCCGTGTGCGTTCCTTATGGTCTAGATTCCAATGTTAGCTGCAGTGCTAATGTTGCTATATTGTAGAAAGCCCTTGTTGATACTAGCCAGATGGCCACAGCTAGATAACTACCTAGCAAGATGACGAAGAAACCATTTCATTTACTCACCATAATCACATACTGTAGGGTGTCCAATCAAAACGCATCTTTTGACCAAACCCCAACAACAACAAAAATGGTCTAAACCTCATGTCTCTATCATAATCTGTTCAAAGCTTATTGGAGATTTTATCCTTGTAGGATGGATAAAATTAGGCTGACTAAATCAATGGAGGTCAGAGAAAAAAATAGGTAAAAAATCTGGAAAATAGCATTGCATCATCTAGGCTGGATGCTGTGCGAGAATTGAGGCTACATAACAGGCTTACCAATAAACTCGTCATCTTTCTTTTAAAATCCAGATGACATAATACAATATGTCAGGTTGTATTATGTCAGATAAATATACATTTTGAAACATGACAAGTAGTATGTTCATATTTTAGTAAACACTGTTCATATAAATGCTAAGTTCCTATTCTTTTCAAAGACTTCTCACATTAACAAGCGTATCTCTGTGACATGTCAACAGAGCACTGCGTGTACTGCAAGCTCTTTATTTTCAAAGCCTTTTACATTTAATTCAGCACTTGGAAGACAACCACAAATACACGTTAAATTCTCAAAAGTTTCAGCAGAGCTCAGTGCTCATTAACAGATGTATTGGGTTAAGAAATCTGACTTTATGGATACAATGTTAATGATACAGTATGCTTGAAAAATACCCTACTGAATGATTCAGAACATGAAGAATCATATTTGTCTTGATAAAATGCATTTTATAACATAAGGAAGTGAAACGTCATCACCAAAGTGCAATTTGCCCAATGTGGGTGGACACCCTACATACAGCCAGTGCCAGCCCATAGCCAAAAGTTTAGCTAGCTAGCTAACGTTAGCATAGCTAGCACACTAGCTAAGGGCACCGCACTAACTCCGCAGCTAACACAGGCAGCTGTTTCATGGAAACTAGCTAATTCATTGTGATTTAATTATAATGTCGTAACGATGTACGCTGAGAGTCGGGAAGCAAGTTCAGGCAGTGAATATATTTAATAAATAAACAAATATGAACAAAACAAGAAACACTAACAGTGCACCGACATGAAACAGAAACAATAATGCCTGGGGAAGGAACCAAAGGGAGTGACATAAATAGGGCAGGTATTCAAGGAGGTGATGGAGTCCAGGTGAGTGTCAATAAGCGCTGGTGCGCGTGACTATGGTGACAGGTGTGCGTAATACTCAGCAGTCTGGTGACCTAGAGGCCAGAGAGGGAATATACATGACAAATGTCAATACTAGATAAAGTGGTTAGCTAGCTTCGAGGAATTATTTAGTGTTGTATGCATTGTGTCTGTACACTTAGCTAGCTACCATTCCATAGCCTACATTGTACATGAAGTGTGACTGGCTCATCTGTGGATATACGGAGAAAATGTTGTCACTTGTTGTCACTCCTGTTGATTTTCCCAAATGGGGGTTTGTGCTCTCTGATTGGCTCAAAGTACATTTGTTGGCACTGATGAGCATCGCGATTCTACATGTAGAAATGGTAAGTTTGTCACTACTGGATCGGCACGCAGCAGGAACTTCTTTTGTTCTAGCAAGACAAGGAACGGCCTCCCACTGTCATAAGTACCTATTGGCAGTCTATCGGCAGTGAGATTCTCAGTGTACTTTAAGTGTGCAGATCTCAAGTCAGGACTTGACCCTTAAAGTACATTGTTCCTGCTGTAAATTATGTAATCATCAGTCATTCATTTCTTAGAGAAATAGTAGAATCTATTAGTTTTCATCACTTGTAATGAGTGAATTCAGGAAGTACAGATGTTTGACCAGTTTCTCAAAACAGGAAAATAATCCGTCAGCAACCGGACATGTCATTTATATTGTGGATTATAATTAATGGACATTTTAGCCGGAGTTGATAAAAAATGTGTTAGGCCAAATAAAGTCTGACATTTTTAAGTGGAAATAACTAACCCTTGAAGGCTTTAGTTTAAAAGATTTCCTGCAACAACAGGGTGATCATATTAAAATCCTACATCTGTAAACTTCAGTTTATTTCAGTTTTCATTCATTGACTGAATATAAATGGAATTGACACGAACCCTGTTTGTATCACCCTTTCCAAGTTGCAATACTAGTTGTACAGTATGTTACGGAGGGGGACAAACAGACAAGGTATTTGTATTTTTTAAGTTGAATAAAAGCAATCCACCCCAACATGACAGAAAATACAAGATACATTGAACTTGAAATGTACCTCTTCAAATAAATGTATATATTTGGATGATTTGCTCCCATATTACAATTTTATTTTCCATAACTGAAAAATAATTGTAATTATTGAAATAATTAATTGAATATAGTTTATAAAGGAGACCTGATGTATAGATTGTCAATAAAAGGGATGTTCATTGAAAGAGATATAAGATCATCATATCATCATATACTCTGTGTGACATGTACAGTATTTATTTTCACATTATGTTTATTGATGCATACATTCAGTTGTATTTGAGATATGGAATTGTTTTATTATTTGTTTGTTTGTTTGTTAAACATTTTATTTGTTTTTATTAAATACCTAAACGTATCACTTGTATTTTTAAGGACCGACGCTGGCGTAGAGAAGCTGGTATGGGGAGTTAAACATTTAATCGGAACAGACATGGAACAACACAGGAATAGCGTCAGCACGCGAGTATACATATGGACATATGACAATCAATGCTGAAACAGGGAACAGAGCGGGGTAATAGGGGAGGTAATGACAGAGGTGATTGAGTCCAGATTGAGTCCAGGTGAGTCCAATGCACCTGATGACAGGGGTGTGGTGTTAGAAAACCGTGCCAATATATCCTCCAAACACCAGCTTCGCGTGCATTATCACTTTTATACAACAGGTTACCAACATATTGACATGATCATTTACATATTTAAAAAAAAAACGTTATTTTTATGAATTTATTCATACTATTTCAAGTCTTTTTGCTCTGTATCTATGGACGCAACCCATTTGTTCGATTTGGGCTGGGGACTGTCGCTGAATACCCCGGGCTGGGGACCGTCGCTGGAGACCCCGGCTGGGGACCGTCGTTGGAGACCCCAGACTGTAGCCCGTCGTAGGATGCCCCGGACTGTGGCCCGTCGTAGGAGGTTCCGGACTGTGGCCCGTCGTAGGAGGTTCCGGTCTGTGAACTGTCGCCGGACGCTCTGGACTGGGTACTGTCGCCGGACGCTCTGGACTGGGTAAGCCTGGTGCGTGGTGCCGGTACTGGTGGTACCGGGCTGGGGACACGCACCTCAGGGCGAGTGCGAGGAGCAGGAACAGGGCGTACTGGACTCTGAAAGCGCACTGGAAGCCTTGTGCGTGGTGCCGGCACTGGTGGTACCGGGCTGGTGACACGCACCTCAGGGCGAGTGCGGGGAGCAGGAACAGGGCGTACTTGACCCTGGAGGCGCACTGGAGGCCTGGTGCCGGCACTGGTGGTTCCGGGCTGGTGACACGCACCTCAGGGCGAGTGCGGGGAGGAGGAACAGGGTGTACTGGACTGCCGAGGCACACTGTAGGCCTGGTGCCGGCACTGGTGGTACCGGGCTGGTGACACGCACCTCAGGGCGAGTGCGGGTAGCAGGGACAGAACGTACTGGACTCTGGAGGCGCACTGGAGGGAGAGTGCGAGGAGCAGGAACAGGACACACCTGACTGGGAAAGCGCACTTGAGGGAGAGTGCGAAGAGTTGGCACAGGACGCACTGGGTCTTGAAGGTACACTGGAGACCGGTATCAATTGTTCCGGAACATTAACACACGTTTCAGGACGAGTACGGAGAGCTGACTCAGGTGGCACCAAACTGACAACATGTTATTTTATTCCAAATCCGTGCATCCCCTCATCCGAATCCTTCTTCTTCTCCCAGACTGGCTCTGGTTTACTCCTCGGCTCCGCCGACTGCTCCATGTGCCCTCCCCCAAAAATTATTGGGGTTTCTGTGGTTGCCTTGACTCCTCGTATCGTTGCCTTTCCTCCTGTGCTATCTCCACCTGCTTCCATGGCAGGGTCTTGTCCCCTGCCATTACCTCCTCCCAGGTCCAGGATGTCCTCCACTCATCTTTCTCCCGGGACCAGGATGTCCGCTCCTCATTCACATGCTGCTTGGTCCTTATTTTGTTGGTTATTCTGTCACGTTCGTCGTAACGATGAGACCAAGGCGCAGCGTGATAAGAATACATTCTTCTTTAATTAATGAAGAACACTTAAACAAACTAACAAAACGAACGTGAAGCTATGATAAACCGAATGCTGACATGCAACTTCACATAGACAATAACCCACACATTGGAAATAGCAACCTAAATAGGATCCCCAATCAGAGACAACGATAAACAGCTGCCTCTGATTGGGAACCAATTCAGGCCACCATAGACCTACATTTACCTAGTCAAACCAAAACCCCATAGATATACAAAAAACCCTAGAGAAGGGGAAAACACACATACCACCCTCGTCACACCCTGACCTGACCAAAATAATAAAGAAAACCAAAATAACTAAGGTCAGGGTGTGACAATTAGAAGTGAAATAATCTGTCTGTAAACAATTGTTGGGAAAATTACTTGTGTCATGCACCAAGTAGATGTCCTAACCGACTTGCCAAAACTATAGTTTGCTAGTGGTTGAAAAACAAGTTTTAATGACTCCAACCTAAGTGTATGTAAACCTCCGACTTCAACTGTAGATTGGATAGAGATCCCAATATCTGTAATTATGATACATGTATAGGGACTGTACCTACTTTATCAAAAGATGCAAGATGGAATCTCAAATATTTTCTTGACAGTGCATATTTAGTCACTTCTCCTAATCCAGTGATATACTGTAATCCTGGCTTTCTGTTCAGTGCAGAAATGTTGTATAAAGCCTTCTTTTTGCTTGGCAGGTATTACTCATATGTGTTGTGCCTACTGCCTCCTCTGACATAACTAAGTAACTCCAAGTACTTCGCTCTGTCTGATCTCAAAGCCAAAACACCTCCACATTTAACAATCTGAGTCGATGTCAGGTTTAAACATACAGCCATCACAATTTTATGTTTAGCACTCTAAGACTCTTTCAGGTTTAGCTAAACATACAGCCCACACAACTTCATCTTACATTCTATCTGTTTGGTCGATAGGGAGATAGGCAGCAATTACAGTACGAATAGGCCTACATCCACACAATCATTGCAGACTGCCCAGCATCTCATCATTACCACTGAACACAATGGTACTTTCTACAAAGTAGTTTCTTTACCAAAATCAGCCAGTCATATTTTACACGTGGCCTTTTTTATCAATTTGACTTGGAATACTAAGTCATCGTATAGATATGGATGTACAATGGACACAAATATAAATGTTTTTTTGTCCCATGTTTCATGAGCTGAAAGAAAAGATCCCAGAAATGTTCCATATGCACAAAAACCTTATTTCTCTCAAATGTTGTGAGCAAATTTCTTTACATCCCTGTTAGTTAGCATTTTTCCTTTGCCAAGATAATCCATCCACCTGACAGGTGTGGCATATCAAGAAGCTGATTAAACAGCATGATTATTACTCAGGTACACCTTGTGCTGGGGACACTCAAAAATATGGTTTTGTCACACAACACTAAGCCACAGATGTCTCAAGTTTTGAGGGAGATTACAATTGGCATGCTGACTGCAGGAATGTCCACCAGATCTGTTGCCAGATAATTGAATGTTCATTTCTCTACCATAAGCTACCTTCAGTGGGCAAATACTCACCTTCGACGGCCACTGGCAAGCTGGAGAAGTGTGCTCTTCACGGAGGATCATGTGGGCGAGCGGTTTGCTGATGTCAACGTTGTGAACAGAGTGCCCCATGGTGGCGGTAGGGTTATGGTATGGGCAGGCATAAACTACGGACAACGAATACAATTGCATTTTATTGGAGGCAATATGAATGCACAGAGATGCCGTGATGAGATCCTTAGGACCATTGTTGTGCCATTTATCCACCGCCATCACCTCATGTTTGAGCATGATAATGCACAGCCCCATGTTGCAAGGATCTGTACACAATTCCTGGAAGCTGAAAATGTCCCAGTTCTTCCATGGCCTGCATACTCACCAGACACGTCACCCATTGAGCATGTTTGGGATGCTCTGGATCAACGTATTCAACAGTGTTCCAGTTCCCGCCAATATCTAGAAACTTTGCACAGCCATTGAAAATGATTGGGACAACATTCCACAGGCCATAATCAACAGCCTGATCAACTCTATGCGAAGGAGATGTGTTGCACTGCATGAGGCAAATGGTGGTCAGCTTTTTTTTTTAAGGTATCTGTGACCAACAGATGCATATCTGTATTCCAGTCATGTGAAATCCATAGATTAGGGCCTAATTAATTAATTTAAATGGACTGATTTCCTTATATGAACTGTAACTCAGTAAAATCTTTGAAATTGTTGCATGCTGCTTTTATATTTTTGTTCAGTGCAATATTTAAAGCACAAATGCAGTTTTATGTAAATTAGCTAATTCGGGTCAGAATGACAGTCAACATGTTGTATGCTGCGTCATATAAAAACATGCCTGCCCTGAATCAGAACTGCTCAATTCATGCATGTGAGCAGGGAACATTTTATCACAGCTTAGAATAGAAAGGCAGAGACATCTAGTGGTTCTTCAGAGACACAATAATCCTAAATACGTTGCACACCTCATTACTATAGAAAACACATATTAAACATGTAATGAATTTAAATTAAGGGACCATATACAAAGTCTATTGTTGGAAATTAGTTTGATTGTTGACTTGGGAGGAAATTTTCAAAACATAAATGTTCAGCATTTATCAGAGAACATACTTATTTGTGTTTCTTATCTTCATCAGTTGCATCTAAATAACAAATACACAATTACACATGAATGAACACATTAATAATAATTATTATAATAGTGACTATAATTACCTTGCCTACTGTTTATTACAGCTGTATAAACTATCCACAAACGTATAAGCCTAGTTAACAGTTTATAAACTATTTATAGACCATTTTACGGTAGCGTTACCTAGCCTACTGTCTCTAAAATAATACTAAAATGTTTATAAACATGTTATAACGTTTATAAAGCTTTATAAAACATATAATATAAAATGTTTATGTAATCTTCACCTTTTTAAACAATAAAATGTTTTGCCCTCACTGTCATTATATGATAATAAAAATTTATGTTTTATAAATAATACATTCTGACAGTTTCCATATTTTTCATTTGAATGGAAAACGGCTCATTGAATCCGTTTCTACCGGGCAGCGAGAGCACTAAGTATTGTCCGTTTGGGAGTGGCCTCTGTAGTAAAAGTCCAGCCCCCTGAAAACAAACCATATTTCAATAGCAAATCCAGTGTCGATATGGCTGAGTTGTAACTTTTTGAGGATACAATTTTTATAACGGCGTCTAAAGCCTTAAAAGATGTGATCACGTAGGCTAACCGTCCAAAAAATCAGTGGAACTCGGTCAGATAAACATTGCGATTTTTTCACTAGAAACAGCTGCCTACTGCTGCACCTCCTACAAACTACGTTGATTCAACATCGTATAACGGTACACACTTCGTCCTGTTTCGTCTGAGGTAAGAATGAAATCGTCCCTTCGGTCGTTACAATGCAACATTATCAAGGATTATAATGGGAACACGGTTAGAGCGGGATTCAATGTCATTGTGTCTGCCATAGCCTACTCTAACGCAACAGTGTTTTATTGCTTCTGTTGGTTGTGTCGCCACTAGCCAGTTGTTGGGGGAAAACCTCGTGCTACCGCCACAGTTATACAAACGCTGCTTCTTATTCAGCACGGGTGAGCAAATGTGTAGCTATATCATCATACATTTCATACATCATGAAGAGGGTCTTACATGATAGAATGTACGAAACGAGCTCGAGCGATGAACAGGCCATGGAGGTGGGTCCTTCGATTTCAGGGCTTTTGTCTCGTGGCTATAGCAGTGTGCCTGGCTATAAAACCATTCTACAATGATCTGCCAACAGATAAGGATAGCCTAATATCGAAACTTGCAATTTAACCTAAATGTAAGAAAGTGTATGTCTGTTTATTCTCAACCATGCCTATTATTGCCTACCCTCATAAACGCCCCTTTCATACCTAGCCAATGCGTCGTGGCCATTGGTAATGCCATTGAAAATGTCATCATTATCGAATTACTGAAGCCAACCTTTGAAAGCAAGGACAACTATTATCAATGCTCTGGTAGCAGTCAAATATTCAAATTGACAATATTATGCCTTTTATCAAAATAAGTAGCATTGTTATTGTCATCAATTACAGCCTCCACATATGAATAACTATTTATTCTAGGAGTATGAGAATGTGAGTGAGATTATCCAGTGGCTATTTACCAGTGGTGGAAAAAGTACTCAATTGTCATACTTAGTAAGGATACCTTAATAGGAATGGACTCAAGTGAAAGTGACAGTCACCCAGTAAAATCCTACTTGAGTAAAAGTCTGAAAGTATTTGGTTTTAAATCTACTTAAGTATCAAAAGTAAATGTAATTGCTAAAATATAAGTATCAAAAGTAAAAGTATAAATAATTTCAAATTCCTTATATTAAGCAAACCAGACTACACATTTTTCATTTATTTTTTTAAATTAAGGGATAACCAGGGGCACACTGCAACACCCAGATATAATTTACAAACAAAGCATTTGTGTTTAGTGAGTCCGCCAGACCAGAGGCAGTAGGGATGACCAGGGATGCTCTCTTGATAAGTGTGTGAATTGGACCACCTGCCAACATGTAATGAGTACTTTTGGGTGTCGGGGAAAATGTATGGATTAAAAAGTAGATTATTTTCTTTAGGAATGTAGTGAAGTAAAAGTTGCCAAACATATAAACAGTAAAAAGAAGTACTGATACCCCCAAAACTACTTAAGTAGTACTTTAAAGTATTTTTATTTAAATACTTTACACCACTGCTAATTACAGTAGCCTCTGGCAGTCAACACACTTTACACATCATGCACATATTTGATCTAGATATAATAGCTCAAAGACACTAACTTTCCAGGAAAAAAAGCAAACCCAACTTTCTTTAATAATATATGACACAAGGACAAGGTTATTTCATTATTAATGGTTATAGTGATTTGATAACTGTAGTCTGGATGAACCCAAAATTACACTATACTACATGCAAGTTAGAGAGAAGAAGGTACAGTAAAACAGGGCTTCATCCCAAATGGTACCCTATTCCCTTTGTAGTGCACTACTTTTGACCAGGGCCCATGACCAGGCCATTTGGCATGTAATCTATGATAATATGCCAGTGGGTGGCTCAGTACTGTGCAGTAAGTCAGAGTTTGCTGCATTTCAATCTACTAATGGGTTTCAAATGTTTCCCGACACTGATTTGGCCAGCAACCATGTAAATCTAACACTCTGCAGTCTTTGGGATAAAAACAGATTTGACTGAAAGGATATGATGATGTTAAGACAAGACATGTTAATGATAACAGCCCAGATGGGTAATCCTCCCACCGCTTGTTTAGCAGAATCATGTAAGTTTATTGGTGTATTTGAAGCTAATAGAATACAATAGAACAGAACAGTTACACTTCCTTCTTCATACTTCATAACTTGATACTGTAGCCTACCTAAGTGCCTGGAGATTGTTTTGTTCTCACAAAGTAACAAGGTATGTCTTGATTCCACGTTTGGGGATGATTTGTTTGTCAACATGATTGTCAATATTGAGCTAGTTGCTACTTATCTATAATGTTGACTTGTTCTCATCTCTTTGTCCTCATTACAGAACATGTGCCCAGAAGGAAAAGTTTGAAGGAGGTACCTGTGATTTCCAGGAAGGTAAAGCATCTAGCCTTTTCATTGTATCATTTGGCGTTTCATTGACAAAGTGATTACAGTTCTAAATGCTATGTTGTATGTGTGCGCGTGTGTGAGTGATCATGTCATTATCATGTCACCTGCTTTGCTATACCTACATCTTTACTTTTCAGACTGAAGGGTGGAACTTGCCAGGATGGATGCCACCAACATACTGCCCATTCTGAAGAAACGCCTAGCCTTCTTGTCAGGTAATAACATGCTCCAATCAGTCAAAAATGTTTGTGGTGAGTACAGTGGTGAGAGTGAGCATTATCAAATAAATAAAAGGCAGGCAGAGTTGACAAAAAAAGACACTTCAAGATATGCAGGCTCATATAAATCCCAGGATTGTCAAGCTTTATGTGTACCACACATCTAACTCTCACTTTCATCAATTTGTTTAATCATCATAGTTGTACTAGGAGTGTAGAAGCTGGTCCTTGGTGGTCTGATAAATACCCCTCTCTACTCTTGCTGCTGGCAGGCAGTGTGTTGTGATGAAGGTGAATGATAATGGCCTGTTGTTCTGCCCTGCCTGCTGCTGCCCGAATTAGGTTTCTCATCATGTTGATGACTCTGATTTGAAGGTCACAGCATCAGGACTGCATCAGAGAGGGACTCTCCAGAGATGCTGAGTGTTCAGAATACTGTTGAAGGTCTCACTGACTTACCAGGCGCTAGATACACAACAAAATGAAGGCTTGTGGCATTAGAATAGAATATATCTTTATTCTACTTGTGACACTGAAAGTATAATGAAAGCTAATAGTTCAGTTCACACATTTTGACAATATAGAATTTGTTTTGATGGTAATAGCTGTTATTATCTTGTTTGCTACTAAGATAACAATGTCTTGGATTGAGCTGCTGTACGTTAAATACTTCACACTGATTTTGTTAGCGAGTAAATGGGGTTTCTCTTGAGATTGAGTTTCTAATTTTGGCAAAATAATAGTTTAGACATAAATGTTTGAATACTTCAACATTTGCCAGTGAGTGTTAAATTAAGACTTCTGCTAGTTTAAAATTGTTTTGTTGTTATTTCCAGACTGGAAAAGGTCTCAAACAGACGCATAATTGTTTCAGGAAAATCATGTGGTTTCCTGTGTTTAGAGTCTTACACACATAAAAGAAAAACAATGAACAGAGCTGCTGCTTTTCATTCAGGGAAATGTTGTGACAAGGTTACTGCCTGACTCACTCTGGCTTGACAGAAGACTAACTTTGATGAGGAGTTGCTTTTACTTCTCTAGTCATCAAGTGTAGGTACATGACTATACCGCTCACTGACTCACACTGGCTTGATAGAAGACTAACTTTGACAAAGAGCTATTGCTTTTACGTCACTGACTCATAGTGGACACTAAACTAACTTTGATGAGAACAAGAGTTGTTGCTTTTACCATTTTAGCCTTGACATGTGGCACTAGTCAGTCTGTTGGTTCATCCCCCTCATAATTATACAGATATGTTATGAGAAATGAGAGCGTTTTATGAGCCTTTCTGTTAGTTTTGGTGTTCGGCAGGATGTTTTTTGGCTGTTCGCGCTCACACAGTTTTTCTTGAGGCATGTTATAGTTCAGTAGCTGTAGGGGTGGGAACTATGGCCGGGATTCTTCTATGAAGTGTTTGCTGTCATTCAACGAGAGAGATTCGAGGGCTCAGCAGCAACGAGACCCTACTGTCTGCAGTGCACTACTAGTTTCCATGCACATTTTTTCACTTGAAAAGTACTACACCCAACATCTTAGCTAGATGTAAAATTGAGGGACTAAGCTATATGTAAAATTGAGGGACTAAGCTATATGTAAAATTGAGGGACTAAGCTATATGTAAAATTGAGGGACTAAGACCTGCAAAAACTTCAAATTTATAACAGATTTCTAGATTTATGTTAGATTCATTTGTCACATATGTCGATTAGAACAGGTGTAGACCTCACAGTGAAATGCTTACTTACAAGCCCTTAACCAACAATGCAGTTTTAAGAAAAATACCTCAAATAAATTAAGAAATAAAAGTAACAAATAATTAAAGAGCAGCAGTAAAATAACAACAGCACGGCTATATACAGAGGGTACTGGTACAGAGTCAGTGTACAGAGTCAATGGGCACCGGTTAGTCAAGGTAATTGAGGTAGTATGTACATGTAGGTAGAGTTATAAAGTGACTATGCATAGATAATAACAGAGAGTAGCAGCAGCGTTAAAAGGGGAGGGGGCAATGCAAATAGTCTGGGTAGCCCTTTGATTAGATGTCCAGGAGTCTTATGGCTTGGGGGTAGAAGCTGTTTAGAAGCCTCTTGGACCTAGACTTAGCGCTCAGGTACCGCTTGCCATGCGGTAGCAGAGAGAACAGTCTATGACTAGGGTGGCTGGAGTCTTTGACAATTTTTAGGGACTTCTTCTGACACTGCCTGGTATAGAGATCCTGGATGGCAGGAAGCTTAGCCCCAGTGAAGTATTGGGCCGTACGCACTATCCTCTGTAGTGCCTTGCGGTCAGAGGCCGAGCAGTTGCCATACCAGGCAGTGAGATGCAACCCGTCAGGATGCTCTCAATGGTGCAGCTGTAGAACCTTTTGAGGATCTGAGGACCCATGACAAATCTTTTCAGTCTCCTGAGAGGGAATAGGTTTTGTTGTGCCCTCTTTATGACTGTCTTGGTGTGCTTGGACCATGTTAGTTTGTTGGTGATGTGGACGCTAAGGAACTTGAAGCTCTCAACCTGCTCCACTATAGCCCCATCGATGAGAATGAGGGCGTGCTCGGGTCTCCTTTTCCAAGAAGGACAAACAACTGTAATCAGTGTTTCCCCTTTCTCCTCTCCAAAAAATATGATGAAAAAAAAACGATATACAGTACAGTGGCAAGAAAAAGTATGTGGAATTACTTGGATTTCTGCATAAATTGGTCATAACATGTGATCTGATCTTCATCTAAGTTACAACAATAGACAAACACAGTGTGCTTAAACTAATAACACACACATTATTGTACTTTTCTTGTGTCTATTGAATACATCATTTAAACTTTCACAGTGTAGGTTGGAAAAAGTATTTGAACCCCTAGGCTAATGACTTCTCCAAAAGGAGTCAGCTAAACTGGAGTCCAATCAATGAGATGAGATTGGAGATGCCTTTCCCTATAAAAAACAGTCACAAAATTTGAGATTGCTATTCACAAGAAGCATTGCCTGATGTGAACTATGCCTCGAACAAAAAAATTAATTCCCAAGTTTATCAAGACATTTTGCAGGAGAATGTGTCCGCCAATTGAAGCTCATCAGAACTTGGGTGATGCAACAGGACAACAACCCAAAACACAAATAAATTTGCAACATAATTATGCCTTCTGGAGTGGCCCAGTCAGAGTCCTGACCTCAACCCGATTGAGATGCTGTGGAATGACCTCAAAAGAGTGGTTCACACCAGACATCCAAAGAATATTTCTGAACTGAAACAGTTTTGTAAAGAGGAATGGTCCAAAATTCCTCCTGACCGTTGTGCAGGTCTGATCCGCAACTACATAAAACGTTTGGTTGAGGTTATTGCTGCCAAAGGAGGGTCAACCAGTTATTAAACCCAAGGGTTCACATACAGTGCCTTGCGAAAGTATTCGGCCCCCTTGAACTTTGCGACCTTTTGCCACATTTCAGGCTTCAAACATAAAGATATAAAACTGTTTTTTTTGTGAAGAATCAACAACAAGTGGGACACAATCATGAAGTGGAACGACATTTATTGGATATTTCAAACTTTTTTAACAAATCAAAAACTGAAAAATTGGGCGTGCAAAATTATTCAGCCCCTTTACTTTCAGTGCAGCAAACTCTCTCCAGAAGTTCAGTGAGGATCTCTGAATGATCCAATGTTGACCTAAGTGACTAATGAGGATAAATACAATCCACCTGTGTGTAATCAAGTCTCCGTATAAATGCACCTGCACTGTGATAGTCTCAGAGGTCCGTTAAAAGCGCAGAGAGCATCATGAAGAACAAGGAACACACCAGGCAGGTCCGAGATACTGTTGTGAAGAAGTTTAAAGCCGGATTTGGATACAAAAAGATTTCCCAAGCTTTAAACATCCCAAGGAGCACTGTGCAAGCGAAAATATTGAAATGGAAGGAGTATCAGACCACTGCAAATCTACCACGACCTGGCCGTCCCTCTAAACTTTCAGCTCATACAAGGAGAAGACTGATCAGAGATGCAGCCGAGAGGCCCATGATCACTCTGGATGAAATGCAGAGATCTACAGCTGAGGTGGGAGACTCTGTCCATAGGACAACAATCAGTCGTATATTGCACAAATCTGGCCTTTATGGAAGAGTGGCAAGAAGAAAGCCATTTCTTAAAGATATCCATAAAAAGTGTCGTTTAAAGTTTGCCACAAGCCACCTGGGAGACACACCAAACATGTGGAAGAAGGTGCTCTGGTCAGATGAAACCAAAATTGAACTTTTTGGCAACAATGCAAAACCTTATGTTTGGCGTAAAAGCAACACAGCTGAACACACCATCCCCACTGTCAAACATGGTGGTGGCAGCATCATGGTTTGGGCCTGCTTTTCTTCAGCAGGGACAGGGAAGATGGTTAAAATTGATGGGAAGATGGATGGAGCCAAATACAGGACCATTCTGGAAGAAAACCTGATGGAGTCTGCAAAAGACCTGAGACTGGGACGGAGATTTGTCTTCCAACAAGACAATGATCCAAAACATAAAGCAAAATCTACAATGGAATGGTTCAAAAATAAACATATCCAGGTGTTAGAATGGCCAAGTCAAAGTCCAGACCTGAATCCAATCGAGAATCTGTGGAAAGAACTGAAAACTGCTGTTCACAAATGCTCTCCATCCAACCTCACTGAGCTCGAGCTGTTTTGCAAAGAGGAATGGGAAAAAAATTCAGTCTCTCGATGTGCAAAACTGATAGAGACATACCCCAAGCGACCCAAGCGTATATCAGTTTTATATCTTTATGTTTGAAGCCTGAAATGTGGCAAAAGGTCGCAAAGTTCAAGGGGGCCGAATACTTTCGCAAGGCACTGTACTTTTGCCACCCTGGACTGTGAATGTTGACATGGTGTGTTCAGTAAAGACATGAAAACGTATAATTGTTTGTGTGTTATTAGTTTAAGTAGACTGTGTTTGCATATTGTTGTGACTTAGATGAAGGTCAGATAAAATGTTATGCCCAATTTATGCAGAAATCCAGGTAATTCAAAAGGGTTCACATACTTTTACCAGTCAAAGTTTTGGACACACCTACTCATTCCAGGGTTTTCTTTATTTTTACTATTTTCTACATTGTAGAATAATTGTGAAGACATCGAAACTATGAAATAACACATATGGAATAATCTAGTAAGCAATAAAGTGTTAAACAAATCAAAATATATTTTATATTTGAGATTCTTCAAAGTAGCCACCCTGTGCCTTGATGACAGCTTTGCACACTCTTGACATTCTCTCAACCAGCTTCATGAGGTGGCCACCTGGAATGCATTTCAATTAACAGGTGTGCCTGATTAATTATGGAATTTCTTTCCTTCATAAATGCATTTGAGCCAATCAGTTGTGTTGTGACAAGGTAGAGGCGGTATTAGGGCTGGGCGATATGGCAGATTATCACGAATATCTTTATATTTTTTCATTCGATAACGATAATTATCACTATATTAATAAAATAATGTTTAAAAGGTGCATATCTGCTTCAGACTCAAGAATACCTAATGCCTGAACAAACCACTAGGCAGGTAGCCTAGTGGTTAGAGCATTGGGCCAGTAACCAGCAGGTAGCCTAGTGGTTAGAGCGTTGGGCCAGTAACCAGCAGGTAGACTAGTGGTTAGAGTGTCAGGTCAGTAACCGAAAGGTTGCTAAATCGAATTTTTAAATGTATTTTATTTCACCTATATTTAACAGTTGAGAACAAGTTCTCATTTAAAACTGCGACCTGGCCAAGATAAAGCAATGCAGTGAAACACAAACAACAACACAGAGTTACCCATGGAATAAACAAACATACAGTTAATAACACAATAGAAAAAAATCTATATACAGTGTGTGCAAATTAGTTAAGATTAGGGAGGTAAAGCAATAAATTGGCCATAGTGGCGAACTAATTACAATTTAGCAAATAAACACTGGAGTGATAGATATGCTGAAGATGAATGTGCACAAGTAGAGATATTGGGGTGCAAAGGAGCAAAAAAAACAATATGGGGATGAGGTAGTTGGATGGGCTATTTACAGATGGGCTATGTACAGGTGCAATGATCTGTGAGCTGCTCTGACAGCTGATGCTTAAAGTTAGTGAGGGAGATATGAGTCTCCAGCTTCAGTGATTTTTGCAATTCGTTCCAGTCATTGGCAGCAGAGAACTGGAAGAGTGTTGGAGACTATTTTGTAAATGACATCGCCGAAGTCAAGGATCGGTAGGATAGTCAGTTTTACGGGGGTATGTTTGGCAGCATGAGTGAAGGATGCTTTGTTGCGAAATAGGAAGCTGATTCTAGATGTAATTTTGGATTGGAGATGTTTAATGTGAGTCTGGAAGGAGAGTGAGTCTGGAAGGAGAGTTTACAGTTTAACCAGACACCTAGGTATTTGTAGTTGTCCACATATTCTAAGTCAGAACCGTCCAGAGTAGTGATGCTAGTCAGAAGGGCGGGTGCGGGCAGCGAACGGTTGAAGAGCATGCATTTAGTTTTACTAGCATTTAAGAACAGCTGGAGGCTACGGAAGGAGTGTTGTAATGCAGTACGCCACAGGATGTTTTTGTGCTGGTCAAATGCAGTCAGGTCTGGAGTGAACCAAGGGCTCTGTTCCTGGTTTTCCATTTTTTGATTGGGGAATGCTTATTTATGATGGTGAGGAAAGCACTTTTAAAGAATAACCAGGCATCCTCTATTGACGGAACTAGGTCAATATCCTTCCAGGATACCCAGGCCAGGTCGATTAGACAGGCCTGCTCGCTGAAGTGATTTAGGGAGCGTTTGACTGTGATGAGGTGTGGTCGTTTGACCGCAGACCCATTACGGATGCAGGCAATGAGGCAGTGATCGCTGAGATGCTGGTTGTGTGAGATTGAGGGCATCTAGTTTAGATTGTAGAACGGCCAGGGTGTTAAGCATGTCCCAGTTTAGGTCACCTAACAGTACGAGCTCTGAAGATAGATGGGGGGCAATCAATTCACATATGGTGTCCAGGGCACAGCTAGGGGCAGAAGGGGGTCTATTACAAGTGGCAACTGTGAAAGAATTGTATCTGGAAAGGTGGATATTTAGAAGTAGAAGCTTGAATTGTTTGGGCACAGACCTGGATAGTATGACATAACTCTGCAGGCTATCTCTGCAGTAGATTGCAACTCGGCCCCCTTTGGCAGTTCTATCTTGTAGGAAAATGTTATAGTTAGGGATGGAAATTTCAGGATGGCCTTCCTAAGTCAGGATTCAGACACGGCTAGGACATCTGGTTTGGCAGAGTGTGCTAAAACAGTGAATAAAACAAACTTAGGGAGGAGGTTTCTAATGTTAACGTGCATGAAACCATGGTTTTTACGGTTACAAGGTTTTTACGGTTACAAATGAGAGTGCCTGGGGAATGGGAGTGGAGCAAGGCGCTGCAGGGCCTGGATTAACCTCTACATCACCAGAGGAACAGAGGAGGAGTAGGATAAGGGTATGGCTAAAGACTATAAGAGCTGGTCGTCTATTGCGTTCGGAACAGAGAGTAAAAGGAGTAGGTTTCTGGAGCTGAAGAATAGATTGAAGGCATAATGTACAGACAAGGGTATTGTAGGATGTGAATACAGTGGAGGTAAACCTAGGCATTGAGTGACGATGAGAGAGGTTTTGTCTCTAGAGACATAATTTAGACCAGGAGAGGTCACCGCATGGAGGCTCTACAGTGAAATAAGGCAATAATCACTAACCAAAACAGCAATGGATATTGGGAGAGGCATGCATAGCCAAGTGATCATAGGGACCCGTGGGTAGCTAGGCGAGCTGGAGACACGGCGATTCTGACAGCTAGTGGGCCGGGGCTAGCAGAAGGGCCTTAGGGGGCGTCGCGATGGAAGAAGTCTGTTGTAGCCCCCTCGGACGGTTACGTTGGTTGACCAGTCGTGTTGGATTGACAGGGCTCCGTGTAGGCAGTAAATGGGTCCAGGCCAATTGGCAAAATAGGTATTGTAGCCCAAGAAATTGGCTGATGGTCCTCTTCAGCTAACAGTCCAATATGCTCTAGACAGCTAGCGGGCCGCGGCTAGCAGGCTAGCAGATGGGCCTTCAGGGGACGTCGCGACGGAGGAGCCTGTTGAAACCACTCGTAATGGATCAGCGGGGCTCCGTGTCAGCAGTAAAAGGGGCCAAGGCCAATTGGCAAAATATGTTTTGTAGCCCAAGGAGTGGCTGATGGACCTAGCCGGGAGATGGGCCTAGCACGAGGCTAGTTCCAGGCTCACTGGTGCTTGCTTTGGGACAGAGATGTTAGCCAGGGGGTAGACCTGCAGTAGGAAACCGGAGATGTGGAGAAAAAGCAGTCCGGTATGCTCTGGGTTGAATTGCGCTGTGCAGACTGGCAGGAGTTGACCGGGCTAAGGTTAGCTGATGACTGCTATCAGTGGCTAACTGACTACTGACAAGGTAACAATCTGTTGTTTTACCCCTGAACAAGGCAGTTAACCCACTGTTCCACGATAGTCAGTCATTGTAAATAAGAAGTTGTTCTTAACTGACTTGCCTAGTTAAATAAAAGTTACATTTATACTTTAAGGTATTGTTCCATGTTTGTGGCCAGGGAGCACGTACCTAGGGTCAATTAATTTGATAAGCCTCTTGAAACATTCCTTTTCGACTGTGCTAATTGGTAGCATGTCCTTAGCAATGCAATGCATAATAGCATTTGTGATGTCTTTGTCTTTTCAATGTTTGCTTGTAGGGCATCATTTCTGTCGGTGTTGACTGCTTCGGGCAAACATCCCTAGATTGGCTGTTGATTGAGGGGCATTTATCAATACCGTGGCGCAAACTCAAACTTCATGCATGTTCCAAAGAGTGATTTTGCTTCAGATGTTGAAAAAGGTTTGTCATATTACCAAACTTAGCCACCTGTCTACGGAACAATTTGCACCGAACATTGCTCTGCTCTTGGTCGGACTTCAAAAAGCCAAACCACTTCCAAATTACTGAAACAGTTTAACCCTTTTTGCCAATAATATATTCTCTGTCTCCATGGCTATCACTGCCACTGTTTTCACCCACATCACTCATTTTATGTTGTTAATCGTGGCTACTCCATCACTCGAGATGCTAAGTGGTTTTTAGTGGGCGTATACCTCTCCACGTACATATTGTCACTGTTTGGACTGTTTTGCTATCACAGACTGGAACATGTTCCGGGATTCTCCTAATGGCATTGAGGAGTACACCACATCAGTCACTGGCTTTATCAATAAGTGCATTGAGGACGTGGTCCCCACAGTGACTGTACATACAGTACATACCCCAACCAGAAGCCATGGATTACAGGCAACATCCGCACTGAGCTAAAGGGTAGAGCTGCCGCTTTCAAGGTCTAGGACTCTAACCCGGAAGCTTACAAGAAATCCTGCTATGCCCTGCGTCGAACCATCAAACAGGCAAAGCGTCAATACAGGGCTAAGATTGAATCATACTACACCGGCTCTGACGCTCGTCTTATGTGGCAGGGCTTGCAAACTATTACAGACTACAAAGGGAAGCACAGCTGCGAGCTGCCCAGTGACATGAGCCAACCTCAATCACTTCTTTGCTCGCTTCGAGGCAAGTAACACTGAGGCATGCATGAGAGCATCAGCTGTTCCGGATGACTGTGTGATCACGCTCTCCGTAGGCAATATGAGTAAGACCTTTAAACAGGTCAACATACACAAGGCTGCGGGGCCAGACAGATTACCAGGGCATGTGCTCCGAGCATGTGCTGACCAACTGGTAGGTAGGTGTCTTCACTGACATTTTCAACATGTCCCTGATTGAGTCTGTAATACCAACATGTTTCAAGCAGACCACCATAGTCCCTGTGCCCAAGATCACAAAGGCAAATTGCTTTAATGGCTACAGACCCGTAGCACTCACGTCCGTAGCCATGAAGTGCTTTGAAAGGTTGGTAATGGCTCACATCAACACCATTCTCCCAGAAACCCTAGACCCACTCAATTTGCATACCGCCCAAACAGATCCACAGATAATGCCATCTCTATTGCACTCCACACTGCCCTTTCCCACCTGGACAAAAGGAACACTTATGTGAGATTGCTATTCATTGACTAGAATGTCATGGCATTTGGTGCCCATAGATTTTGTTATAATGTTTGAGTCACTTAGAAGCATAAGAACACGGCATAAGCCATTGCAAAATATCTAGAATTGCTGGAAACAACAATCTTTTGTCTCTGCGGCCAAGAGGTCCTCAACATTTTTGGATCGGAGTCAAAAGTAGTGCACAAATAGGGCAACATTTGGGATACACCCAGAGGCAGAGCTTCCACCATCATTGCAGCTATCCTTGGCGTTTACAAGACGTTACTCCTCCTTTAATAGTTGATTCTTGGCAGACTTTGAATACTTGGTTCTGCCTGACCTTCTCCAAACCTGCCGTTATATGACTGTTATTTTACATGCAATTTTTAGTGTGCATTCTCTGAAGATTCATTGTTAATGACTCATACAATTAATCCATGTAGATACCTTAGAATTAGGATTAGAACTGCCTTGGAACCTCTGACCATGGCAATTTGACTGGTACTCTAATGGGTACGCCCACTACGGTAGATACACCAGGTCTCTCTTGCAAAATAGATTTTATTTCAATGAGAAATACAATTATTTATATCAACTTTATTTCTGCATAAGGTGACTAAGAGTTTATTTTCTGGTTGTTTCACATTCACAGGAGGCAAGGACAGACGCAGTGGGCTGATCCTTACCATTCCACTATGTACAGAACAGACCAGTATGGAGGAGCTCAGCTCCACGTTGGATTACCTCCTTGGCATCCCCAGGTAAGATCCCATTACTGGCACACCCTGTATTATCACCATTGACTTATACTGTATACATCTAGACACATACACTGAGAGAACAAAATATTAGGAACACCTTCCTAATATTGAGTTGCACCCCCTTATTGCCCTCAGAACAGCCTCAATTCGTCGGGGCATGGACTCTACAAGGTGTTGAAAGCGTTTCACAGGGATGCTGGCCCATGTTGACTCCAATGCATCCCATAGTTGTGTCTAGTTGACTGGATGTCCTTTGGGTGGTGGACCATTCTTGATACACACATGAAACTGCTGAGCATGAAAAACCCATCAGCGTTGCAGTTCTTGACACACTCAAACCGGTGTGCCTGGCACCTAACACTTAAATATTTTGTCTTGCCCATTGAATGGCACACATACACAATACATGTCTCAATTGGCTCAAGGCTTAAAAATAAATCTGTATCTTCTCCTTCATCTACACTGATTAGAGATGAATAAAAGAAGATTGTCTGTATATAAGGACACCTTGTGAGTTATGTCGCTCCTTAGTATTCCCTTAATCCTCTCCTCCGCCCTCAGGGCGATAGCAAGAGGCTCAATAGCCATATCAAATAGGAAATGGGATAAACAGCAACCCTGCTGGCCCCCGCGTGGAGAGGGAAGTAGCTGGAGGTAACATTGTTGGTGCGAACAAAAGCCACAGTGGATAAGTACAAAATCTTAATCCAGGAAAGTAATGAGGGGTGTAGGGTATTTTATCTGTTCAAAGGGAAGAGAGACTGCAGAATCTTCAAACAACAACTTATAAGATTTGCAAAAATGGAGCAGTTAACTATGCACTTCAACAGTGCATAGTGAAGGACCAACGAACAGAGTTGGCTCTCAGCTGTCAAAGAAAAGTCCAACCTCTTTGTCTATGTGGCAGTTGGCAGATGTGTGCAAACAGTGGGGAACAGAATGTATAAAATGAGTTTAGCTTGTCTGTGTAGATTAAGCTAGCTGACATTGCCAACATTGTGTGTTCCTTCCTGCAAGATTCCACACAGAGGAGTTCCTGCAGCTAGTACAAACGGGATGTCGCATACTGCGGTCGCACCCGACTCTTATCTGTATGCCCAGATGTATAACTAAGTCACACAAGGCAACAAGCCTGCATAAGCCAAAAAAAAACACTAGCATACACTAGTGGTCAAACGTTTTAGAACACCTCAATCAAAGGTTTTTCTTTATTTTTACTATTTTCAACATTGTAGAACTATGAAATAACACACATGGAATCATGTAGTGACCAAAAAATTGTTAAACAAATCAAAATATATTTTATATGACAGCTTTGCACACTCTTGACATTCTCTCAACCAGCTTCAGCTGGAATGCTTTTCCAACTGTCTTGAAGGAGTTCCCACATATGCTGAGCACTTGTTGGCTTCTTTTCCTTCACTCTGCGGTCCTACTCATCACAAACCACCTCAATTTGGTTGTGGTCATGGGATTGTGGAGACCAAGTCATTTGATGCAGTACTTCATCACTCTCCTTCTTCGTAAAATAGCCGTTACACAGCCTGGAGGTGTGTTGGTTTTTCTTTGGATTTCCTCCTACCGTATATATTGTGTTATATTCTCCTACATTATTTTAACATTTCCACAAACTTCAAAGTTTTTCCAATGGTACCAATTATATGCATATCCTGGCTTCAGGGCCTGAGCAACAGGTAGTTTACTTTGGGCACGTCAGTCAGGTGGAAATTGAGAACAAAGGGGCCTAGCCCGAAGAAGTTTTATCATAATTTATAATAAGCATTATTGCAAAAAAGATAACTAAGCCATAAATCAACCAATGAAATACTGTTGAAACCATTTTGCTAATTTGCTTATACTCCCTTATCATACTGGTGACCTCCCCGCAGAGTTAGCCCTTAGGAAGAAATCCCAACTGTACAGTAGACCCAATCTAGTGAAATTTGTATCAAAACAAACAAAGACAAAAATAAACAAACAACACAACAACAGCAATACACTTCTTCATATAAACTGGAGGTGGGAAAAAAAAAAAAATGTTTTATAGGCAGACATGTGAAGAAACAAATTTGTATATTTACCAAAAGCCCCAGGGGACCGGTAATTAAAAAACAACAACACTGCCTGTTCAATAAAAAATAAACAAATTAGAATAACAATTCAAATTATAAACTTCTTCCTAATTATTAGTGTTTACATAGCCCATTTAAATCTCACCCAATGTCTTCTTTCTTTCTAGTGAGGGTGATTAGGTCTCACCAGGAAGTCAGAATAGAGGTCATTCAACCCCTTTAAAGGTTTTCTTTCTCTTTTCGTTGGAGCTGATAGCCAGAGCGAATTTACGAACCATCCACATTAACAATGTCCATTGAGAACGCACAACGACTGTACCATTTAGCTAAGCTAAGAAAGACATGAATAATCAAGTCAATAAACATTGGGTAGTTGGATAGCATATAGTTAATATACTGAAAAGTTTGATGTATTAGTAGCCAACTAACCTTAGGTAGCTAGCAAATATATATTACAGGTACATACTGCTGTAATGATATGCTATGCCGTTCATAAGGATAGAGTAACTAACAAATTGTCAGCCAACATAACGTGTAATGTAACTTATTTGAAAAGTCATTACTTTATAACATTGCTCAACATTTTCTTTACATTTGTCATAATTAGTTAAAGCAATGAATTTGTATCCACTCTTGTCGGACTTCTGATGCATATTATCTGCCATTTTAAAACGTTGTGAAGCCACGCCCATTTTCAGAACAATTGTATTATGGGTCCTAAAATCACGGAAATAGTGTCCACTGCTTGTATACTTCGTATTTTGCCGAATGTAGTACGACAACCGGGAACATTTGGCATACTACTATAACCAATAAGTATACTAAATACTCAATTTACTTAACTAACGGTACGGTTAGTGCGTTTATGCTGAGTGCATCTAATATTTTTGGTTTTTATCAGTTTTGCTTTTTTGTTTATAGAATGCTAACATCAAAACGCTGGTATATTGAGCTTTTGATTGATCTTATATGTCATTGTGCCAACTCACAATAGCATCACAGAATTATTTAATAGATTAGAATTTTTCCGTCGGCAGGGAAATGCTGCCCAATTTTATCCATGATTAGATTTTTTTCATATTCAAGCTGAATTGGTAGAATGCTCTTGCGCTTCTTTCAATGCCTTTATGGCTTTGTTATAGTTTACCTTTTCTATTCTATCTGTCAGAAACAACAGATGACATTTCAATGGGGGTTATTTTTGCGCCTCTCTCTGTGTCGAGAGTGTTTAGATTTCATCACTCACGGCTCTAATATATGTACTTTTTTAAATTAATGAATTAATTATTTAAATTTTACCCCAATTGTTAGTAGTTACTATATTGTCTCATCGCTACAACTCCCGTATGGGCTCGGGAGAGACAAAGGTCGAAAGCCATGCATCCTCCGAAACACAACCCAACCAAGCCGCACTGCTTCTTAACACAGCGCGCATCCAACCCGGAAGCCAGCCGCACCAATGTGTCGGAGGAAACACCGTGCCCCTGGTAACCTGGTTAGCGCGCACTGCGCTCGGTCCGCCACAGGAGTCGCTAGTGCGCGATGAGACAAGGATATCCCTACCGGCCAATCCCTCCCTAACCCGGACGACGCTAGGCCAATTGTGTGTCGCCCCATGGACCCCCCGGTCGCGGCCGGCTGCGAATATATGTCCATTTTAACAATTTTTCAAGGTAATGATACCCACTTCCATGGAGAGTAGTTATGGTATTTGTACCTTTTAATTGGTCACGGCACCTGATACCTTGTATTAGAACTAATACTGAGGCGTCTGCCAATTTACTACTGGAGAATACAGAAGACCTAATGTTTTATACCAGTGGCAAGCTTCAAATATCACTGTTGTTTACAACACTTATTACCAAAATTAGGGTCCATCTTCTGTCCATAATATAAATCTCTTGTCAATACACACACACACTCAGGAAACAAAAAACAAACACACAAAATAAAAGTATTTGGTTAAGAACATCTTCCTTTCTTATAATTTACAAGGAGTCATTTCTTCTCCGTCAAAATATTTTTTAATTACTCTATGTAATTTTACATTTTGTACCCACATGGTAGTTCCTCCTATGCAATTTACATGTAGGTTTTAAATGTTTTGTATTACATTTGTATTAAATAGTATCTGCAAAACACCAGTCTCAACGTCAACAGTGAAGAGGTGACTCCGGAATGCTGGCCTTCTAGGCATAGTTCCTCTGTCCAGTGTCTGTGTTCTTTTGCCCATCTTAATCTTTTCTTTTTATTGGCCAGTCTGAGATATGGCTAAATCTTTGCAACTCTGCCTAGAAGGCAAGAATTCCGGAGTCACCTCTTCACTGTTAACGTTGAGACTGGTGTTTTGCGGGTACTATTTGATGAAGTTGTTCTGTTGTACGAGATCTTCAGTTTCTTGGAAATTTCTCGCATGGAATAGCCTTAATTTCTCAGAACAAGAATAGACTGACGAGTTTCAGAAGAAAGCTCTTTGTTTCTGGCCACTTTGAGCCTGTAATCGAACCCACAAATGCTGATGCTCCGGATACTCAACTAGTCCAAAGAAGGCCAGTGTTATTGCTTCTTTAATTAGCACAACAGTTTTCAGCTGTGGTAACATAATTGCAAAATGATTTCTAATGATCAATTTGCCTTTTAAAATGATAAACATGGATTAGCTAACACAACGTGCCATGGAACACAGGAGTGATGGTTGCTGATAATGGGCCTCTGTAAACCTATGTGGATATTCCATTAAAAATCAGCCGTTTCCATCTACAATAGTCATTTGCAACATTAGCAATGTCTACACTGTATTTCTGATCAATTTGATGTTATTTTAATGGACAAAAATGTGCTTTCTTTCAAAAACAAGGAAATGTCTAAGTAACCCCAAACTTTTGAACGGTAGTGTAAATAGTAAAGTAAAGTACATATCCCCCTAAAAACTACTTAAGTAGTACTTTCAAGTATTTTTACTTAAGTACTTTACACCACTGTATAAAGTGGTGGTCCCATGTTTCATGAGCTGAAATAAAAGATCCCAGAAATGTTCCATATGCACAAAAAGCTTGTTTCTCTCAAATGTTGTGCTCTAATTTGTTTACATCCCTGTTAGTGGGCATTTTCCTTTGCCAAGAGTATCCATCCACCTGACAGGTTTGGCATATCAAGAAGCTGATTAAACAGCACGATCATACTGAGGACAATAAAAGGCCACTCTAAAAGGTGCAGTTTTGTCACAAAACACAATGTCACAGATGTCTCAAGTTTTGGGGGAGCATGCAATTGGCATGCTGACTGCAGGAATGTCCACAATAGAATTTAATGTTAATTTCACTTCAATAAATCACCTCCAAAGTTGTTTTAGAGAATTTGCAGTAGGTTCAACCAACCCCAGAACTGCAGACCACGTGGATGGCGTTGTGTTGACGGTTTTCTGATGTCTACGTTGTGAACAGAGTATCCCATTTTTGACGGTGTGGTCATGGTATTCGCAGGCATAAACTACTGACAACGAACACAATTGCATTTTATCGATAGCAATTTTAATTCACAAAAATAACATGACGAGCTCCTGAGGCCCATTGTTAGGCCCATTTTTTTAAGGTATCTGTGACCGACAGATACATATCTGTATTCCCAGTCATGTGAAATCCATAGATTAGGGCATAATTTATTTATATCAATTGTCTGATTTCCTTATATGAACTGTAACTCAGTAAAATCTTTGACGTTGATGCATGTTGCGTTTATTTTTTTGTTCAGTATACTGTATATTGAGTTAAGGATAGGTTGCTGATAGGTGGCTCCATTGCCTTTGAAAAAGCACTTGTATAGCAACACTATTGCATACTCATTGGCCTCTCAGCATTCTATTTAGATTGAGATAGTTCTGCTACATTAGTCTGTAGGAGAGATGACCAAAATAATATGCTAAGAAGGATCACGCTATGTAAGCTTATGTCTCCTGCATGATGATCACACACTTCTGTTCAATATTTACCTTGGCTTTATGGTCCTCTGTGGCTCAGTTGTTAAGAGCGTGGCACCAAGGTTCTGGGTTCAATTGCTGTAGTCATGCTTGCTTCATCTGCATATATGAAACTGTCTTATTTAAGGGCCAGATTGGGATCCTTGGTGTCAGATTCATGGAGCAAGAGCACACATTATTACAGGTAGACGTAATCACCATGTTTTTTTCCCTATCTTCTCTCCTCTCTTCAGTGACAAGTGTAAAGCAAGAGGCTTCACAGTCATCGTGGATGGACGGAAGTCTCAGTGGAACATAGTGAAGACGGTGGTGCTCATGTTGCAGGTAGGAACTGATAGAAGAAAGGGTTCATGTTGCAGGTAGGAACTGATAATCAGGGCAGATGTGTTCCTTTAAGGATAAAACCACAGTTTACCCCCACACTACAGCGAGATGAGAAGTCCATATTTCTGTGGATCAAATAGAAGAAGGCCTGTCTAACTACTCCCTTTGGAATGTATAGTGGAATACATTACAGTCATATAGAGTGAATACTAATAAAATCATCTACAATTTGACAGAATGATTACTCATATAGGGCAAGGACATGGAGTTTATTGCAGTTAGTCAGTTGCTACTGTCTGTGTTATACTCTGCATAGAAACAGTCAGGAGATTATAGCCGTCTGCTATAACAGATTCTTGTAGGGGAGGGTGTGGTAAGGTTGGTCGATATGGCCTAAAAATCTAGATTCTAGATCTAGATTTTTTCAAATTTATGGGTGATTCACAATATATATAGATAAAAAAAAAAAAAATGCTTTCTCTAAATAAGCTTTGTTGCACAATACAATACTGCATTTCAAACACTCAGGAATAATCTAATGAATTCAGGGCTTGTAAAATGATATCTAGGCTAAATATAAGCCTTCCACTACCACTAATCATTTAATTATTTTATCAGAATAGTTTAACATGCTTTTTTTTGCAATAATCACTAATCTGGCTTTCACATCTGTCTGTGAACATTATTTATTTTTAGCAGATTTAACCAGAACCGTGCAATATGCACATCCACTAATAATGACCTTCTTCTGGTAGCAGCAGTAGTGGATTTAGGTATGGGCGACACGGGCAGCAGCACAGGGCAGCACAGGGCGCCCATACAAACATTTTTGGAATGGGGACATTCACGATCGGTTTTCTATCGCTCATTTGCATGTCACGTCAATGATATCATGTCACCGTGTGGGACTGTGGGTCAATGAACCTTGTCAGAGTGGGCGCCCTGATTCTAGTTGGTGAGCTAGGCAGGCTACTGCCTGGGAAGGTCTCCCACTCAAAAGTACGAGATCGGGAGGGGGCGGGGGTAGGTTGACCTCAGGTCTCCCCACTGGAAGCCCGAGGTAGGGGGAGCGGGGGAATCTATCAATTAGCGCTCCTCTAACTTTGTACAGTACTAAAACCAACACTATGAAATGCTGCCAAATAAACCACAATTAATTCATAATACTGTGAACATATATAGTTTCACAAACATTGTTGCATTTTTTTCATATTGTTGCATATTTTGTATCTTTTGCGATATATTGAGTCTTTTGGGATGCGTTGAAACGGGAGTTCGCCCAGGGAGCCATACAAGCTAGAACCGCCACTGGGTAGCAGGCATTATAGAAATGTAACATAGGTCTCATAAACAATCTCTCTAGCACAAGCCCACGTGCTAGTGAGTAGGCAGCTAATCTGTATATTTCAAGTCTAGCCACCTTGGATGTATTTGCTTGCTAACAAGGTAGAACAGTTGAACTGTTATGAATACATCCTCCTGTCTGTCTCCAACTGTTTAAACAACATAGCCTGTTCACTTTGTTTAGATGTTGAAATCAAGTGGGCTACCTGGATGAGAAGATGCTTATTTCTCAGAATGAGAACGTGTTGCCAATTCCTTATATATATGACTTTTTATCCTCATTGCACATTTTTAAAACACAGACTAGACAGCTGCTAGCGCATAACAGTCTGGCTAAAATGCTGCTAGCATACATCATGGTACCGGAAATGCTGTTAGCAGAAACTAAGCATACATTTCCCAAAATCATGTTCATTGATACTCCTGTTTTAGTATGGTCTGCTCTGTTTTACATTTGGGGAGTTGAGACATAAAAAGGGTATCGCTAAAAAAAGTTAAGTTCTTGTCTATTACAGTAAAATAATATCTTAATGTGTTCCGGTGTCCATATGACCGTTTCTGTTGAACCAAACCTCAAATGCAAATAGCGAGTTGAAACTGCTTATGGTCAGAGAGGAAGAAGTGATCTTTTAGTAGAGCCCTGCACTGGCATGAATTTTAAGCCCGAGTCCTACCCAGGCCTGCGACATTCAGGCCCTACCCTACCCAGGTCCGATTGCATCTACTAAATTTAAAGCCTGGCCCGGCCCGAAACCCGAAATAACCTCCTCTATTAGTAAATCCGTTAGCTGCTCCTCTCTTTCTATCACTTTCTGTCTGTGTGCAGGCAGGTCATGGCGCTCTGAGTCTGAGTATCTATAGCAACGGCTCGGCTTAGGCTGCTCTGCTCCAGGACGAGACATGAGAGAGCAGTGAGCTGTTAGCTACTTTTTGCCGCTCTAAACTCAAGGAACATTATTATTTTCTGTGAAATAATATCTCCTGTTTTATATTTATATTGACGAGGTTGAAGCACTTCTGACATCATGTTATGATCTTAGTCAGATATGACTGTACTGTGTAGCAGAGCACGAGCAAATGGATCAGCTTCAAAATGTTAGTGATCAATGTATTGATACCCGAGCCCTGCCCGTACCTTAGTTATTGATGAAAAAAACAGACCTTTACCCTTCCCAACCCAATGTATAATGTCGGGCTCGGGTCGGATATCTTTCATCGTGGTTGTTCTGAGTGGCGGGGGGAGGGGCTTGGTGTCTGTGTGTGAGTGGGAAGGTGCACACAGCACAGATGGAGGGAAGGAGACGAGGCCAAAAAGACTGATACAGGCATTTGGAACATCACGCTAAGACATTAATTCAAATGAATTCGATATAACGCCCAGTCCTAGAGTGAGGATATAAAAATACTTTCACATGAGGATGTGTTCTGTTCCCAATGGCCTATTTAACAATGTTCAGCAGATTTAACCCTTTAAAACCCATGTCTCTTTATCTTTAATTATCCCTGTGAATATTCATGATTGTCACGATGTAGCCATTTCCTGCAGTCAAATGACCTAGTGGCCCCATGGTTGGAATGTTATTCATATTTTTCATCATTTCCTAATTCATAAACATATATGTTTTTATAAAGTGAAAACCTGGTGTTTCTATTTCAAGCAGTTTTGTTATATTTCAGTCTTCTGTGATGTATATAAAGTATAGTATTGGGATGCAAACTCAAAATTGAATAAATGTCAACTCTATATCTGACATGGTACAGGTGTCTTATTTTTTTTAAGCCCATAGCCGTGTGTGTAAGATGTATACTTTTGTTTCAAAGTAGATTTGTTTAAGACTACCAAGAAGCACTCTGTGTGACCCTGATTTATCCCATTGCAGTAAAAGGCTAATGATTAATTAGCACAGTATACAATAGAGGAGCAGATGTCTGAGTGAGAAGCAGACAGACGTGGACATGAAGTTGCCACAGGGGAACCATCTCGGCCTACCTCCACCACATTAACAGCTCTCTGCCAATCAGAACGTGACAAAGAGCCTTGGAGGAGAAATAAAATGGTTGTCCCAACCCAGATGTTGCATTCTGTCTGTGCCATAAAACATTACAGTGATGAGCTATGTAGTTAAATATGGTGCAATATGCATTATGCATGGTCCCTGGCAAATAAAATAAAATAATAAAAGAAATAGACATCTCAGATCAAATCCATCCCCAGCAGTCAAGTGAAAAGTAATTAAGACAAAAGGGAATCTAAGCTGATTACGTTGGAAGAAGAGCAGTCTAATCGATCTCCTGACTGGGCTGTGTAATTTCTCCATCTGCCTAATTATGCCTTTAAACAATGTTTTCCCCTGAAGTCCAGCCTCTGGTTTGGGCTCATTAGGGCAAACTAGCCAAACATTTGACAACTAAAAATGTGCATTTCGTATTGGACAGGTCCAGCTTGTCCCTGCTGTTTCAGTCAGTTTTGTCCATTTGATGCCTAGTGAACAGGACCCAGGCTCTGACCCCCATCCACTTTGCAGTGTGGCCTATGTCAGCAGACAGACTGAGCTCTGTTTGTCTCTGCTGTAGTCTGCAGTCTGTCTGCCCCGGACCTGGGTTCAAATACTATTTTAAATTATTCTAAATATTTTAGCTGTGCCTGGTTGAGCTTCCTTTGCTTAATGAACCAATAGTAGAGTCCCAAAACTGGCAGGCTAGGCAGGCGAGAGCAAAGTATTTTAAAGATTTCAAAAACTATTTGAACCCAGTCTGCATTCTGCCCTATCTGCCCTGACCTGGTTTTGTCACTGCAGATTGGCTATACAGTCCCCTGCTGTCTAAAGACCTCTGCAGAAACAGGACCAGAATAGATAGGATGACAGTATGAAATGTACATTCTGTCTCACACACTAATCTGCCTGCCACTGTCTGGGGAAATTCCTGCAGGATTTCATGAAAACTGTGATGCACTACAGGGTTATATATATTTATATATTTTTACACTCTTAGTAAAAAGGGTTCCAAAGGGTTCTTCGGCTGCCCCCATAGGAGAACCCTTTTTGGTTCCAGGTAGAAAGAACTTTTTTGGGTTCCATGTAGAACCCTCTGTGGAAATGGTTTTTACATGGGTAAAATGGTTCTTCAAAGGGTTCTCCTTTGGGGATAGCCAAAGAACCGTTTTATGTTCTAGATAGCACCTTTTTTTTTTAGATAAAGAGTTTACCAGTGTCATTCAATTTGAAACTCTGTTTACAAACATCTTATAAACCATCAGTAACTGTATGTTAACATTACATAAACCTATCGGTTTATTTCTGTGTCCAATAAACCACCCAAAGCCTATACCATTTTGCTAAAGAAATACTCTTTCATTTTGATATCATCCCATTTTCTGTAGAATGTGATTCCAGCGGAGGTGTCCCTGGTGTGTGTAGTGAAGCCTGATGAATTCTGGGACAAGAAGGTCACTCATTTCTGCTTCTGGAAGGAGAAGGACAGACTAGGCTTTGAGGTGAGTGTCTTGTCTCTATCTCACTTTCTCCTTCTCTCTCTCTAGCCCCCTTCTCGCCCATCTCTCTCTCTACATCTCTCCCTCTCTTTCTCCCCCCTCACTCTCTCCTAATAATGTTATATCTCTGAGCAGCAGAATCCTATCCGCCTTCACCTCCCAGAGGGACAGATTATGACCAGAATTGAATTTACTTTCCTTCACAAACCAATGATTTCTATGTTGGTGGTTGGGCGGCATACAAATTGATAGAGATAGAGAGATTATGCTTTTTATTTTGCTTCAGTCAGTATTATATTTGGCCTTGTGTTGTGAACCCCTTCAGCAATGCTGTTCTTTATCTCGGGCCCAGATCTGTTTGTGCTATATAGCCAACACATTTGATTGTTGCTATTGCAATGGCTAGGGATTTTCTGATGAATTATTTGTGCTTGTGTGCTCTACAACAGCCCTCAAATATAGCCTATCAATCACCAACATACCCCTGAGGAATTGCTGACCATATGCTATAGACCACTAGGCAAATTAAGCTCTCTGTCAATTGTGGCTGATAGATAGATGACCAAGGTCTGTTGTGATAGACAGCATGGCATCATTCTACTTTTTTAAGTGCACTGTGTGGTGATTTAGAAGGTAGAACTTTATGGCAGTAAGTCACCATTGTCTCAGCGCTAGATTAATATGACTTATTAAATATTCATGCATCGTGTTCCATTTCAACCTCCCATATGGCTTCTGTCATCTCTTCCTATACCCCCTGAAGGAATTCAATTAGTAGAGGGGTGGGGGGGACACACTCCTCAAGTTTCTATGTTTGTTCTCTGAGATGGGAGAGATGTAGCTAGTATTCCTTGTTTATATTTTAGTGCTAGAAGCCCCTTCACAACAGAGTGAATGGAAGTAGTAATGGAGTAATGGAAGTATGGAGAATGGATACATGCTAGTTTGTCTGATAGTAATGGAAGTATGGAGTATGAATACATGCTAGTTTGTCTGATAGTAATGGAAGAATGGAGTATGGATACATGCTAGTTTGTCTGATAGTAATGGAAGAATGGAGAATGGATACATGCTAGTTTGTCTGATAGTAATGGAAGAATGGAGTATGGATACATGCTAGTTTGTCTGATAGTAATGGAAGTATGGAGAATGGATACATGCTAGTTTGTCTGATAGTAATGGAAGAATGGCGTATGGATACATGCTAGTTTGTCTGATGGTAATGGAAGTATGGAGTATGGATACATGCTAGTTTGTCTGATAGTAATGGAAGTATGAAGCAGGAATACCTGGTAGTAGTAGTTAATCTGACTTTCTGTCTACAGTATGGTCTCCTTCAGCGTTGACTAACACTGTCATCATGTTGCTTGGCAACAGTAATGTATATCAAGAGCAGATGCTGGCTGCAGTATAACATTACTGTCTTCAGCATGTCAGCCCAGTGTGTGTGTGTGCGTGCGTGTGTGTGCGTGCGTGCACGTCTGTGATTGGGTGTGTGTGCGTGCCTTAGTCTTTGTGAGTGTTTATATATGCAAGTGTGTGTGTGGAAAGAGTGTCCTGGAACACACTAATACAGAGACTGCTCAGTAGAGGTCTTTCTTGTTGTTTTTGCTCCAACAGTTCTGTGTTGATCTGGACCAGCAGTTCCTTCTAGTTCTTCCTCAGAATAACATATCTGTGTTGATCTGGACCAGCAGTTCCTTCTAGTTCTTCCTCACTATAACATGTCTGTGTTGATCTGGACCAGCAGTTCCTTCTAGTTCTTCCTCACTATAACATGTCTGTGTTGATCTGGACCAGCAGTTCCTTCTAGTTCTTCCTCACTATAACTCCCCTGCTAGACCAGATGGCTCTGTTGGATGGCTGAGGTGGTCAATTTATTGGCATTGGAAATGAAAGGGAATTAGGGGGAAATACTTGGAAATTAAAGTTGACCTACTTTAGTTTAGACAGGGTGGATCGGGTGCTTGTATTCATTGAACTTTACTATTGAGGAATTAAATATCTTTGAACTTTGAACTAAGTGGTTGGCTGACCTGTAGGGCATCTACTACCCAGAACCAATCTGGTTTGAATACCAGAGTATATGTGTCACGACTTCCGCCGAAGTCGGTCCCTCTCCTTGTTCTGGCGGCGGTCGACGTCACCGGCCTTCTAGCCATCGCCGATCCACTTTTCATTTTCCATTTGTTTTGTCTTTGTCTTACACACCTGGTTTCAGTTCCCCAATTACTTGTTAATTATTTAACCCTCTGTTCCCCCATGTTTGTTTGTGAGTAATTGTTTGTATGTAATACGGTCCGTTATGTGGGAACGCTTCATTGTATTGTATTTGTCTATTTTGAGTAAATTACGTTTAATTACTCATATCTGCTGTCCTGCGCCTGACTCCGCTACACAAGTGACACACAGACCACATTACAATATGGGAATGTAACAGGGCATGAAAACCCTGTAGAAGCAGTGAAGTCTCCCTCGTAGTGCCTGCCACCTCAATCTCAAAAGACTAGCTATTTGGCTTGTTTTGACATGCATTGCATTGCAAATAACCTTGCACTATAAATCAGTCAGTCACAATTTACACACAGTATATAATGGATTTAATGATCTCGAACGTGGCCATTCTATTTTGAGGGGACACAATCTTGTGTTCATGTAATTGTCTCACAGTTAGACAAAGTAACACTTGTGGTAGAGACTAGAGAGCTGACTCACTGACTCACAGCTAAACAATAATGCCACTAGTTTTAAACCCTCTGCTTGATCTACCTTTCAGTTTCAAAGCACTTCGATTAGGATTCTGAGCTGAACTTACACCCCAGAGCCCATATTTGAAAAGTGTCTCAAAGTACGAGTGTTGATCTAAAAGGAAAAACTGATCTTAGATCAACACTCCTTCTCTGAAATGTTTTTCAAGTACTGGCCCTGAGGGTGTTAGCTTAGCTCCGATATTAAAGAGGTGGTTTCATGAACAAATGTCTCTATCCAGATGTAATTGATACATACTGGGCTGTGGAAGAGAAGGGAAGGGTCTGTTTTCACTTTAGATTTTCTTTCTGCTTCTCTTCTCTTTCAGAGGTGTGGCTAAAGTGTTGCCCAATCTGCCATCCCAATTTTCACTAAAACCATCAGACTGTTTTTTTCCTTCGTCTTTGGAAGCTAATCGCCATATAAATAAATGCACTTGTGAACAGAAAATGTGTGTCTGTGCGAGCCACGTGTGTGTTACCTGGCCTTGTTAGTCATATCCCACTGGGCACAGACTTCAATTCAACATCTAGTATGTATCAAGGAGTCAGTCAGTCTGCGTGTGGGAAATTATCAGAATTAAAATCATGTATTGATCATGTGTTGCTTTTTCTGCAGCACGATGATGACTGTGTGTGCATGCATCTGTGTTGTGTTCCTGTGTGTGTGTATCCAGGAAGAGACCAAAGCAAGACAAACCCGTGACATAACATTAGCATTATGATTCCTCTAACTCTGTAGTCCTTCAGGATTGATTCCTCTAACTCTGTAGTCCTTCAGGGTTGATTCCTCTAACTCTGTAGTCCTTCAGGATTGATTCCTCTATGCGGTTCTTCAGGGTTGATTCCTCTAACTATGTGGTTCTTCAGGGTTGATTCCTCTCACTATGTAGTTCTTCAGGGTTGATTCCTCTAACTCTGTAGTCCTTCAGGATTGATTCCTCTATGTGGTTCTTCAGGGTTGATTCCTCTAACTATGTGGTTCTTCAGGGTTGATTCCTCTCACTATGTAGTTATTCAGGGTTGATTCCTCTAACTGTAGTCCTTCAGGGTTGATTCCTCTAACTATGTAGTCCTTCGGGGTTGATTCCTCTAACTCTGTAGTCCTTCAGGGTTGATTCCTCTAACTATGTAGTTCTTCATGGTTGATTCCTCTTACTATTTAGTCTTTCAGGGTTGATTCCTCTAACTACAGTTGAAGTCGGAAGTTTACAAACACTGAGGTTGGAGTCATTAAAACTCGTTTTTCAACCACTCCCCAAATTTCTTGTTAACAAACTATAGTTTTGGCAAGTCGGTTAGGACATCTACTTTGTGCATGAAACAAGTCATTTTTCCAAAAATTGTTTACGGACAGATTATTTCACTTTTAATTCACTGTATCACAATTCCAGTGGGTCAGTAGTTTACATACACTAAATTGACTGTGACTTTATTAAACAGCTTGGAAAATTCCTGAAAATTATGTCATGGCATTAGAAGCTTCTGATAGGCTAATTGACATCATTTGAGTCAATTGGAGGTGTACCTGTGGATGTATTTCAAGGCCTACCTTCAAACTCAGTGCTTATTTGCTTGACATCATGCGAAAATCAAGACCCCAGAAAAAAAATTGTAAACCTCCACAAGTCTGGTTCATCCTTGGGAGCAATTTCCAAATGCCTGAAGTTGCCACGTTCATCTTTACAAACAATGGTACGCAAGTATAAACACCATGGGACCATGCAGACGACATACTGCTCAGGAAAAAAACGTGTTCTGTCTCCTAGAGATGAACATACTTTGGTGCGAAAGTGCAAATCAATCCCAGAACAACAGCAAAGAACCTTGTGAAGATGCTGGAGGAAACAGGTACAAATGTATCTATATCCACAGTAAAACGAGTCCTATATCGACATAACCTGAAATGCCGCTCAGCAAGAAAGAAGCCACTGCTCCAAAACCGCCATAAAAAAGCCAGAATACGGTTTGTAACTGCACATGGGGACAAAGATCGTACTTTTTGGAGAAATGTCCTCTGGTCTGATGAAACAAAAATATAACTGTTTGGCCATAATAACCATCGTTATGTTTGGAGGGTAAAGGGGGAGACTTGCAAGCCAAAGAAAGAACACCATCCTAACCGCGAAGCACGGGGTTGGCAGCATCATCATGTTGTGGGGGTGCTTTGCTGCAGGAGGGTCTGGTACACATCACAAAATAGATGGCATCATGAGGACGGAAAATTAAGTGGATATTTTGAAGCAACATCTCAAGACATCAGTCTTGGACACAAATGGGGCTTCCAAATGGCCATTGACCACAAGCATACTTCCAAAGTTGTGGCAAAATGGCTTAAGGACAACGAAGTCAAGGTATTGGAGTGGCCATCACAAAGCTCTGACCTCAATCCTATAGAAAATGTGTGGGCAGAACTGAAAAGGCGTGTGCGAGCAAGGAGGCCTACAATCCTGACTCAATTACACCAGCTCTGTCAGGAGGAATGGGCCAAAATTCACCCAACTTATTGTGGGAAGCTTGTGGAAGGCTACCTGAAACATTTGAGCCAAGTTAAACAATTTAAAGGCAATGCTACCAAATACTAATTCAGTGTATGTACATTTCTAACCCACTGGGAATGTGATGAAAGAAATACAAGTTGAAAAAAATCATTCTCTATAATATTATTCTGACATTTCACATTCTTAAAATAAAGTGGTGATCCTAACTTACCTAAGACAGGGACTTTTTACTCTGATTAAATGTCAGGAATTGTGAAAAACTGAGTTTAAATATATTTGGCTACGGTGTATGTAAACTTCCGACTTCAACTGTAGTCTTTCAGGGTTGATGGTAGTGGTGTTTTTTGATGGAGTATGTGTTTAGCATCCTACGGCTAACCTTGCGGATGTGTGCAAAGGGCTGGCAGCCTTCCAGTCAGGGTTTCTGCTTTGAGCTTGTGATGCACACACACGCACACATACACACACCAGTCAGGTTTCTGGTTTCAGCGTGTGACAAACACACACACACTCAACAGTCAGGTCTCTGCATTCAGGTCTCTGCAGTCATGTCTCTGCAGTCATGTCTCTGCAGTCATGTCTCTGCAGTCATGTCTCTGCAGTCATGTCTCTGCAGTCATGTCTCTGCAGTCATGTCTCTGCATTCAGGTCTCTGCAGTCATGTCTCTGCATTCAGGTCTCTGCAGTCATGTCTCTGCAGTCAGGTCTCTGCATTCAGGTCTCTGCAGTCATGTCTCTGCAGTCATGTCTCTGCATTCAGGTCTCTGCATTCAGGTCTCTGCATTCAGGTCTCTGCAGTCATGTCTCTGCAGTCATGTCTCTGCAGTCATGTCTCTGCAGTCATGTCTCTGCAGTCATGTCTCTGCATTCAGGTCTCTGCATTCAGGTCTCTGCAGTCATGTCTCTGCAGTCAGGTCTCTGCAGCGTCTGATGCGGTTGGTTGGAGCTAGGACGTATTATGTTCATGTTCACCATACCAGCGTACCAGCATACCAGAGTATGACATAATGTAAAGCTTTAATTTGATAAAAACAAACCATACATATTAGGGTAGACTACTGAGAATTTGGGATACAGAGGGTTCACTCGTATTTGGGCTTAAGCTCTCACTTATCCCTTTATACATTTCAATGTTGCAGCAGCTCTCACTTTAATCTTCTCTGGTGAGGGGAGTATAAGTGATTTCTCTGTGTACAGGTTAGGATGAGTAATATCTGATTTTTCCTGAGTAATATTCAAAGCATAGACTGGTGATGAAGCACATCATAGTAATAAGACAAGACATGTTTTTTTCTTGCTTTACACTCATATGTACCCCATTTGTACTCCAAACAACCAGGTGTGGCTGCCAGATATATCAGTTACATCTCAACAAAACACACCCACACATGACATCAGACAGGCAGATATCAAAATCTCTACGGGTGAAAAGCTACAACCCCATAAGTGATGACGAGAAGTGAAGTTATTTGGAAATCCTGATGAAAATATGTTCCTTCTCTCTGACAGGAAGTATCCAGGTTGTGTTTGTGTAGAGGTCAGAAATTTTTCCTAGTGCTGCCTATCCCAGACTCGCTGTGCTCATCACACCTGCATTCAAACACTATTTGAATTCATTTTAGATACGCTAGCGCAATGGAACCAATAGAATATTTGCAAAACCGCAAACTCCAGCCTTCTGTCACTCCAGGCAGGCTAAAGCAAATGCTCACAGTATTTGAAATATTTGCAGTAGTATTTGAACCCAGGTCTGGTGTTTCTCTCATCTGTATGGACAACTGTTACCTCTTATCCACGTGATACATCTGAACAGGCCTGTAGTGTGTGTGTGTGCGTCTGCGTGTGTGAGAGAGAGCGTGAACCAGAACCAACAGGCCTGTAACAAGCCTATATGTCAGGAGGACAGATGAGTCAGAGAGAGATAGGAGAAACAGCTGTGGAGGCGAACAGGCTTTGTTTAGAGAGAGACATGTCTGCATAGGCCTCTCCCAGATTCCTATTCCACATTCCCAGATTCTAGAGAAAGTCTTACTTGAATGTCCACATTGACGTGTCGAAGAGGGGTCCTGGAGTTGTCTCTGAATTCTTAGCATTCATGTGGGGACTTTCTTTACCCAGTACGAGAGGACATAATCAAAAAAGACCACCAGCTGTGATTAGGCCTTGTCCTGCCTGCTTGATCAATTGTTTCTAAATGTCAAGTAATGTTGCATTTGGAGGGGATTAGTGATGATTAAATACATATTTGTACCAGTGGGGATTTAATCAGCTCTGACTCCATAGAGCAGTTGTTCCCAAACTTTTTATTGTCCCGTACCCCATCAAACATTCAACCTCCATCTGCGTACCCCCTCTAGCACCAGGGTCAGCGCACTCTCAAATGTTGTTTTTTGCCTTCATTGTAAGCCTGCCACACACACACTATACGATACATTTATTAAACAATAGAATGAGTGTGAGTTTTTGTCACATCCCGGCTCGTGGGAAGTGACAAAGAGCTCTTATAGGGCCAGGGCACAAATAATAATATAATAATAATCAATCATTTTGCTCTTTATTTAGCCATCTTACATATAAAACCTTATTTGTTCATCAGAAATTATGAATAACTCACCACAGGTTAATGAGAAGGGTGTGCTTGAAAGGATGCACATAACTCTGCAATGTTCGGTTGTATTGGAGAGAGTTTCAGTCTTAAATCATTTTCCACACACAGTCTGTTTGTATTTAGTTTTCATGCTAGAGAGGGCCGAGAATCCACTCTCACATAGGTACGTGGTTGCAAAGGGCATCAGTGTCTTAAGAGAGTGATTTGCAAAGGCAGGAAATCCAGAAATCTGGCAGTGGCTTCTGATTAAATTCAATTTTCACAGAACCGCTTGCTGCAATTTCGATGAGGCTCTCTTGTTCAGGTATCGGTAAGTGGACTTGAGGCAGGGAATGAAAGGGATAACGAATCCAGTTGTTTGTGTCATCCGTTTCGGGAAAGTACCTGCGTAATTGCACACCCAACTCACTCAGGTGCTTCGCTATATCACATTTGACATTTGACACAGCTTGAGTTCATTTGCATACAAAAAAATCATACAAAGATGGAATGACCTTAGTGTTTTCCTTGTTAATGCAGACAGAAAATAACTTTTTAATCGTAGCCTCAATTTTGTCCCACACATTGAATATAGTTGAGGAGAGTCCCCGTAATCCTAGATTCAGATTATTCAGGCGAGGAATTTTTTATAATTTTTATTTCACCTTTATTTAACCAGGTAGGACAGCTGAGAACAAGTTCTCATTTACAACTGCAACCTGGCCAAGAAAAAGCAAAGCAGTGCGACAAAAACAACAACACAGAGTTACACATGGGATAAACAAATGTAGAGTCAATAACACAATAGAAATATCTGTATACAGTGTGTGCAAATGAAGTAAGGAGGTAAGGCAATAAATAGGCTGCTCTGACAGCTGATGCTTACAGTTAGTGAGGGAGATATGAGTCTCCAGCTTCAGTGATTTTTGCAATTCGTTCCAGTAAGTGGCAGCAGAGAACTGGAAGGAACGGCGGCCAAAGGAAGTGTTAGGCTTTGGGGATGACCAGCGAAATATACCTGCTGGAGCGCGTGCTACAGATGGGTGTTGCTATGGTGACCAGTGAGCTGAGATAAGGTGGAGCTTTACCTAGCAAAGACTTATAGTTGACCTGGAGCCAGTGGTTTTGGTGACGAATGTGTAGCGAGGACCAGCCAACGAGAGCATATAGGTCTCAGTGGTGGGTAATATATGGGGCTTTGGTGACAAAACGGATGGCACTGTGATTGACTGCATCCAATTTGCTGAGTAGAGTGTAGGAAGCTATCACCCAGATAGGCCAGTTGTTTGAGAAACTCGTCATCATGCAAGCGGTCAGACGTGATAATGATGGTCAGTAATGAAAACTTTAACCAGTTATGGCTGCATCCCTTTGTTGTCAATTTCCACCTGAAGACATACCCTAATCTAACTGCCTGTAGCTCAGCCCCAGAGGCAGAAGACATACCCAAATCTAACTGCCTGTAGCTCAGCCCCAGAGGCAGAAGACATACCCTAATCTAACTGCCTGTAGCTCAGCCCCAGAGGCAAGGATATGCATATTCTTGGTATCATTTGAATGGAAACATTCTGAAGTTTGTGGAAATGTTAATTGAATGTAGGAGAATATAACACAGTAGATCTGGTGGAAGAAAAGAGAAAGAAAGAGCATACGTTTTCTGTTTTTTTATTGTTGTAGTATCATCTTCCACATGTACTGTTTCACATGTACTGTATCATCTTTCACATGTTGCCCAAATGTACCCAAGTGGCCGAATTGGTGAAATGACCTATAACTATATACAGCAGTGCAAATAACTATATACAACATATCAAAAAGCAATTCTAACACACACACAAAATTATTATTATTTTTTTTTAATTTGAAAATAAATATTTAAAAAAAACAGTACACCCCTTGGAAGTCCTCGTCATAATATTTTGCTGTCTGTGCCATGTCCCATAGCAGTCTCTTTCTGATGTAAAGCAGAGGCAAACTGAACAAGTGGTGCATTTCATGTAACACAGAACACAACGACGCCTCCATGCTGTGCCCTTTTGGCTCTGAGGCACAGTCATGCCTGCAGTAATGAACTGTGGCATATGAACACCACTGGGGGCACAGGTAGAGCGGGCAGCTTGGCACCGGGGGCTCCCAGTCGGAGTCGCTATCACTGTGAAAGAAAACATAAAAAAAATATTTGTATTGTATGAGCCTTTTATCATCACATAAAATAAACTGATATGTATTGTATAGAGCAGAGGGAACAGTCACTAAGGTGAAGTGCTGTTCAATTCAACTCCGGCCATTGTTGTATATATATATACACACACACACACACACCCAAACAAACCAACACACACACACACACACAAACAAACTACACATTTCATTGCAAAAAAAACATTTTTTTTACATTTTTTTTAATATATAATATATATATATTTTTATATTCCATAAAACGGCATTAGCACTTACCCGTCCAGAAGTACGTCCTGTCCTTGCAGAAACAGCTCCTCAGTTAGTTTGAATCATAACACTCCAAGATTCCTCAAACAAAAAATCTGTCTCACTTTCACTTTTTCACTTTCACTTTAGACTTTGACTTCGCTTTTCCTGATTTATTCGCCATGATATCCAATGAAATCGTTGAAAATACAACTTTCTGAAATACAGCTGCGCGTAAAAAGCCTTACAGCACCTCCTCTGATCGTCAAGGCGAGAATGGAGTTCCCTGCGCGTGCGATTACAAACAAGGAATTGTGGTCCAACCCTAAACCATTACATACTGCCGTTTAACTCAGCTCATTGGCTATCTACCCAGCAAAATTTCAAGAAGATCAGTGGTCATTGGGCAGAAATATAGTCAATCAATGAAGCTTCGCTAAAATTATTGGTGCGTAAGGTAGTAATTTATTGTTGTCTTCAAATCAGCTCACTTCGTGGCTTTTGTGCCATCAGAACAGATACCAACACATCTTGACCAAGTCCACTTGATGTCAAAGCTGTCCAGTACTTAAAACATATCCTCTCATGTTGTCCTGGTTTCCAGTGGTTTGCAGAAGAGGATGTCTTCCTTAATTGACGCCCCATAAACATAACAGACAATACCAGGAGCTGTACCAGGCCCACCAAGTCTGTTAACTCATCCAGCTGTAATGCATGTAATTAACTGGCTTATATGCGAAGCAGTAATTGTTTCAAAACATCTCCTGCCATTTCATTGATGCGTCCTGAAACAGTGTTGTTTGATGAAGGCATTGTCTGTGTCGTTTTTTGGGCCTTTTCCCCCAGCATTGTCCCAGCCATATCCGCGGCAGCAGGAAGAATGAAGTCCTCCACAATAGTATGGGGCTTGCCTGTCCTAGCCACTCAGTAGCTCACCATATAAGACACTTCTAGCCCCTCCTTATTAATGTAATCTGTTGCTTTTATACATGTCTTACTACTCGAAAGTCGTCTTTATTCTCGCTCAAAAGACTCCCGCGGCTTATTTTTCAAATGGTCATGTTTCGTTTCTAAATGTCTGCGCAAAAGAGTGAAGGTTTCCTGCGAGAGAGTAACGGTTAATGTGATTGGATGTTAATTATTTGACTAGGCTACCTGTATTTGACATTGTGTTGTTATGTCGCTGAACACTAGATGGTTAAATTTTCTTTTTGGCAGTGAAACGAGGCTACTCAGGCGAGAAGAAAACCTCACCCAAATGTTGGCAAATATGAATGTACTGTTTGAAAATGTGAAGATACATTTTTTTATATATATGTAAATAAAATAATACTTTCTCCCACTCCTCTGTTCCAGGTCATTCTGGTATCTGCCAATAAGCTCACACGCTACATCGAGCCCTGTCAGCTTACTGATGAGTTTGGGGGAAGTCTGGTGTACGATCACATAGACTGGGTGAACAAAAGACTGGTAATTCGCCATTGCAATACATTCCCAATGTGACTGTACAATTATTGTTTAAAGCACCACATTTGATTTGGAAATGATTTGCAACTCGGATAATAATGGCTTTGGATGAGATCAAAGACATTTATTATTTGACAGATTACTTGCTTATAAAGTTAATGTACATATTACCAATGTTTACATCAACACCATAACAATACAGACAAATGCAAACAAATACCACCAACCTTGGTTGTGTGGCAATAAAGTATATTCCATCTTGTATGTCAAAATCAGCCTCATAGTTTGAGGAAGGTAAGTTCAAGTTGAGTTCCTCTCTGCCTGTGTCCATATTTGCATTATGTTTTGTATGACACACAACTTACGAAAGTGTTTTCCTTCTCAGGTCTTTGAAAAGTTTACAAAGGAGTCCTCTTCCCTGCTGGATGAGCTGGTGGTCATCAATGACAGTGAGAAAAGCAGCCAGTTGGACAAAGAAAGGTATTTATTTTAAAAACATGTTGACATTTATTTGTTTTCTTTAAAAGTGCCCAATGATTGAGGAATTGTTTGTGGCAGTGGAATTGCAGCACATTATATTGTTTATGACATGTTTATTTAGGCCAGTAAATATATTGCTTTCTTATCTTTCTTTCAGGCCACCAGATTGTAACTTCTTACCATCGTTGGATCCTGAAACAGTTCTACAAACTGGTAATTATTCTACTTTTATGCAAACTTCTCAATACCAGTAGCCAAGCAAGTAGTGTTGTGTGGTTCTAAACCAGGTTGGGCTCTGTTAAGTTTAATGGGATGCGAGAATGTTAACCACCATGGTTAGCAGTGCACTCCGCCAGCAGAGAACACGTTTCCACTCGGCTAAAACCTTCAGTAAACTGACTCCTAGGGTACGTCCCAAATGGCAGTCTATTCCCTATGGCCCTGTTGAAAAGTATTGCAATCTAGGGTGCGGTTTCAGGCCTAGTGGTGAGCAGTGTGTTACTTGAACGGTTTTACTACAATGAAAATATTTACTGAGACAGCTCTGGTAGAGAGAGGGAGGCCAGAGCTGGGCTATGTCCCAAATAGCACCGTATTCCCTTTATAGTGCAGTACTTTTGACCAGGACCCATAGGTGCACTATAAAGTGAATAAGGTGCCATATTGGACGCAGCCCTGGAAGGCCAGTACATAGCAGAGCTGTCCCAATGAAAGGAGCTTTGTCTGGGGGTTGTGGAATGGACAGTCAGCTCAACGTGTCTCTGGTACCGTGCTTGCCACAGAAGAACTCACTCTGGATGAGTCCTAAGTGGCACCCTATTCTCTACATAGTGCACTACTTTTGACCAGAAACCTATGGGCCCTTTGGGCCCTTGTGCATTATATAGAGAATAGGGTACAATTTGTTCTCTTTCTCTCTCTCTCTCTCTCTGAGCAAATGCCAAGTGTGCACTCTTTCTCTCTTTCTCTCTTTCTCTCTCTCTCTCGCTCTCTCTCTCTCTCGCTCTCTCTCGCTCTATATATATACACTGCTCAAAAAAATAAAGGGAACACTTAAACAACACAATGTAACTCCAAGTCAATCACACTTCTGTGAAATCAAACTGTCCACTTAGGAAGCAACACTGATTGACAATAAATTTCACATGCTGTTGTGCAAATGGAATAGACAACAGGTGGAAATTATAGGAAATTAGCAAGACACCCCCAATAAAGGAGTGGTTCTGCAGGTGGTGACCACAGACCACTTCTCAGTTCCTATGCTTCCTGGCTGATGTTTTGGTCATTTTTGAATGCTGGCGGTGCTTTCACTCAAGTGGTAGCATGAGACGGAGTCTACAACCCACACAAGTGGCTCAGGTAGTGCAGCTCATCCAGGATGGCACATCAATGTGAGCTGTGGCAAGAAGGTTTGCTGTGTCTGTCAGCGTAGTGTCCAGAGCATGGAGGCGCTACCAGGAGACAGGCAAGTACATCAGGAGACGTGGAGGAGGCCGTAGGAGGGCAACAACCCAGCAGCAGGACCGCTACCTCCGCCTTTGTGCATGGAGGAGCAGGAGGAGCACTGCCAGAGCCCTGCAAAATGACCTCCAGCAGGCCACAAATGTGCATGTGTTTGCTCAAACGGTCAGAAACAGACTCCATGAGGGTGGTATGAGGGCCCGACGTCCACAGGTGGGGGTTGTGCTTACAGCCCAACACCGTGCAGGACGTTTGGCATTTGCCAGAGAACACCAAGATTGGCAAATTCGCCACTGGCGAACCGGTGCTCTTCACAGATGAAAGCAGGTTCACACTGAGCACATGTGACAGATGTGACAGAGTCTGGAGACGCCGTGGAGAACGTTCTGCTGCCTGCAACATCCTCCATTATGACCGGTTTGGCGGTGGGTCAGTCATGGTGTGGGGTGGCATTTCTTTGGGGGGCAGCACAGCCCTCCATGTGCTCGCCAGAGGTAGCCTGACTGCCATTAGGTACCGAGATGAGATCCTCAGACCCCTTGTGAGACCATATGCTGGTGCGGTTGACCCTGGGTTCCTCCTAATGCAAGACAATGCTAGACCTCATGTGGCTGGAGTGTGTCAGCAGTACCTGCAAGTGGAAGGCATTGATGCTATGGACTGACCAGCCCGTTCCCCAGACCTGAATCCAATTGAGCACATCTGGGACATCATGTCTCGCTCCATCCACCAACGCCACGTTGCACCACAGACTGTCTCAGACACAAGAGGCATGTGGCAGGGTCTACAGTCAATCACGGACTACAGGAAGAAATCCAGCCCAGTCACGGACCAGGATGTCCTGCTCCCAGGCAGACTAAACAACTTTTTTGCCCGCTTTGAGGACAATACAGTGCCACTGACACGGCCGGCAACGAAAACATGCGGTCTCTCCTTCACTGCAGCCGAGGTGAGTAAGACATTTAAACGTGTTAACCCTCGCAAGGCTGCAGGCCCAGACGGCATCCCCAGCCGCGCCCTCAGAGCATGCGCAGACCAGCTGGCCGGTGTGTTTACGGACATATTCAATCAATCCCTATACCAGTCTGCTGTTCCCACATGCTTCAAGAGGGCCACCATTGTTCCTGTTCCCAAGAAAGCTAAGGTAACTGAGCTAAACGACTACCGCCCCGTAGCACTCACTTCCGTCATCATGAAGTGCTTTGAGAGACTAGTCAAGGACCATATCACCTCCACCCTACCTGACACCCTAGACCCACTCCAATTTGCTTACCGCCCAAATAGGTCCACAGACGATGCAATCTCAACCACACTGCACACCGCCCTAACCCATCTGGACAAGAGGAATACCTATGTGAGAATGCTGTTCATTGACTACAGCTCGGCATTCAACACCATAGTACCCTCCAAGCTCGTCATCAAGCTCGAGACCCTGGGTCTCGACCCCGCCCTGTGCAACTGGGTACTGGACTTCCTGACGGGCCGCCCCCAGGTGGTGAGGGTAGGCAACAACATCTCCTCCCCGCTGATCCTCAACACTGGGGCCCCACAAGGGTGCGTTCTGAGCCCTCTCCTGTACTCCCTGTTCACCCACGACTGCGTGGCCACGCACGCCTCCAACTCAATCATCAAGTTTGCCGACGACACAACAGTGGTAGGCTTGATTACCAACAACGACGAGACGGCCTACAGGGAGGAGGTGAGGGCCCTCGGAGTGTGGTGTCAGGAAAATAACCTCACACTCAACGTCAACAAAACTAAGGAGATGATTGTGGACTTCAGGAAACAGCAGAGGGAACACCCCCCTATCCACATCGATGGAACAGTAGTGGAGAGGGTAGCAAGTTTTAAGTTCCTCGGCATACACATCACAGACAAACTGAATTGGTCCACTCACACAGACAGCATTGTGAAGAAGGCGCAGCAGCGCCTCTTCAACCTCAGGAGGCTGAAGAAATTTGGCTTGTCACCAAAAGCACTCACAAACTTCTACAGATGCACAATCGAGAGCATCCTGGCGGGCTGTATCACCGCCTGGTACGGCAACTGCTCCGCCCTCAACCGTAAGGCTCTCCAGAGGGTGGTGAGGTCTGCACAACGCATCACCGGGGGCAAACTACCTGCCCTCCAGGACACCTACACCACCCGATGTCACAGGAAGGCCATAAAGATCATCAAGGACATCAACCACCCGAGCCACTGCCTGTTCACCCCGCTATCATCCAGAAGGCGAGGTCAGTACAGGTGCATCAAAGCTGGGACCGAGAGACTGAAAAACAGCTTCT